>NC_133480.1:12397041-12485228 GCF_025370935.1 Choristoneura fumiferana
AAAATATATTTTATTAATAACTACTACATAATATTTTGGTATCGCCTATTTAGTCATTAAATTTTAGTATACTTACGAATATTTACGATGCGTCGATCCATAGTGGGTATTATTTTTAAAACAAGGCGGGAATGGGACCCGGTATTTTATTTTGATGGCCCGGTACCGGGTTGCGACCCGGCAAATAGGAAACGCTGATCTAGATGAGACACGTTTAACACAAAAGAACGTGGAAAAGTGCTACAAATTATACTTTACAAACTTATTTTTATAATTTATACTCCGTTTAATTTAAAAAAGGTTTGAATTAACGGTCACATTGTAACGTGTGTTTCGGTATTTCGAGCACAAATGGACTAAAATACCTAGGTACTTGTACATTTATTAGCGATATTTATTATGTTTTTATTATAGAAGTTAACACAATTTTAATTTTAGTGTGCAAATTACCGTTAAGTTTCAAATGTTAAAATAAATGGAGTATAAACAATCCCGGGTATTGTATGGGTAGCAAGTTGATTCTGTTTAAATTAGTTAAACTTTTTTTAGGGTATAGTATGCCAGGTAAGAAAAAATAGAGAATGATATAAATTTAAATGTTTAATGTTGAATATTTCAAATAGGTACAGTGTAAATTTCTTGTTTCTCCCTCTAGAAATATTTTGTTTTATTCATTGCTTCCACTCTATCGTGAGTGCAAAAGGATTTTACGCGATGACGTCTCGAGTTTGATTAAAAACATGCTGTGTCTATGACCATTCAATGTAAGAAGTAGGGTAACCACGAGATCAGGTATAGAAAATACTGATTTCCCACATGCTTACTTACAAGTGTTAAATGTTACAGAGTAAGAAAAAAATCTGTTTACCACTTGGGAGTCATCTTGAATTTATTATTAGTTGTGATTGAGTGGTTATGTTATTGTACATATAATTATTTCCACATTTGGATTGATATCAACTGTGATGCTGTAAATTAACAAATTTGTAAGAAGCCCGTTTCAAAAAAATGTACAAGAAAAAATTTAGTTTACTATCTTCATTTTTGAAGAGTCCATTAGGTACACTCGGACCCACTGAACCCGCCTTTTCGTAGAGAAAGTCATAGTGACAACGCATTGCTTGACAAGGCAATTGATCATTACTGTGAGAACGTTCTACGGTGGGTCAGGAATCAAATTGTTCGACTGTACTCCTTTAAATAGGTACCAAGCAATTAATAAATTTATTATCACTTTTTATGTTTTTTTTCTCCAGATATTAATTTAAAATGAGTTTACAAGATGGTATTTCTCAGAATAAGTAGGTATAGTTAGAGTAGTTACGTGCCTCGGTTTAGGCGGGCTGTTTTAAATCACGTCTGCTGTTTATATATTTTTATAGTAAATGACACAAAGCCTTACCATTTTTTAAACAACTCATTTTAAATGTTACATTTAAGATAAGTAATTGTCATCATCATCATCATCATATCAGCAATAGGACGTCCACTGTTGAACATAGGCCCCCCCCATAGACCTCCAATTGCCTCGGCTATAATCAGATCATCCGTCCATCTCGTTGGTGAACGGCCTACGCTGCTGCGCTTGCCGATCCGCGGTCCCCATTCGATAGGTAAGTAATTGTATCTTTTTTATTCGGCGTTTCATTCATGAAGAAATTTGGCACTTAATTATTTTTAGGTACTTTGGACTCCTTTTGATTACCATAATATTATTTTTTTATACATTATAATGGTGTTCTAGAAATGATTTCAAGTTACGAATTTCTCTTGTTTTTAAAACTACTAATTACATCGTTTTGAGCTTAAAGCTATATAAGATATCAAATTATGCATATTTTAGATTTAATTTATCAGTACTTACTCCATAGCTGTACTTTATATTTTTATTTGTTTTGTTAAGTCTGACTTAAAGATTGTTTATATTCTATTCGATATTTACAATTATGTATAAGTTTAACAGTAAAGTACAGTAAATTTAATAGTATATATATGTATTTTATTAGAATTCGAAAGTTACGAATTGTATTAAGTATACCTAGAGTTTTGGCACTAAATTCATTAATGATTAATAATTATACATATATTAAAAGACATTGTAAATATACTTGCTACCTAATTAGGTATCCGTACTGTAATTAGAATTGAAATCTAAGCGACAGTATTATTTTATTAAAATATCTATTGGCACCTAAACTTTGGTACAAGTTGGAGCTGTACCTAAATAATGTTTAATTGATTAATTACTAAAAATTAAATATCTTTCATACTAGGAACTTTATAACTTTCTAACTTAATCATAATTTGGAAATACCTTCTACACAATTATGTAGGTACACCATTATTTTTGTGCATATCAAATCTCATCGAAAATACAAACTGAGACATGGATGCACAGAAAAACCAGAAAAAGAGACCAGCAGGGGTTATAGCACGCAGCGCGGATTGCTGAGGACCTGGGTTCGATTCCCAGTGCTAGTCTCTTTTTCTGGTTTTTCTGTGCATCCATGTCTCAGTTTGTATTTTCGACATGGTTTCACGGGATACACGTAAAAGTGACAAATTTAGAGTTGAAATAAAAAAATACAAAAAGACTTCAAAAAACCAATCATCATATCAAATCTCGTCATAAAATAACGTTGGTAGGTATTATCGTATTCGTCACATACATTGTATTAACATAACATCTGTAATGTATAACATTTATAAATTACACAAGTAATAATAAAATTTTCACCGGATTCAAATGGACAAAAAGTCGAATAGAATTGAATTTCATTTAATCGAATAGAAAATAGCTAGGTACTTTACCCGGGTCTATGTTATAGCTAACAGTAGAATCCATTTTTTAGTAAGTAAATATTGAAACATCTTTTGACCACTACATTATCTTTGATATCACAAAGTACCTTCTAAATTTTTTAAGAAGGTACAATAAAATTTAAAGTATCCATTACTATAATATGGGTAAAATTAGACCTAAAATATGACTATAGTATTACTCACTAAAATAGAAATGAAAAAGACAGTCGCGCTTTCACAACTCAACTTACACTAAACTATTCTCTAAAATAAAAAACAACAAATAGTCGAAATCTTCGTAGAACAAAACAATCACCACGTATAATTGACCGGCAACCGTGCGGTCACCGTTAATAACATTAACATTCGAGTTTACATTTAGTTCATTCTCTCGTTCGTTCCTAACTATACCTCTCTCTGTATTCTCGCATCCCTGTTCGTTTGAAATTTCGTTACAACAAATTTGAGCTGCGTCCTTTGAAATGTGGCTTGCACCATTAGTGTTTTCGTCGTTCGATTTTTGTGTGCTACCAAGATCGGACCCACGGTCGGGTCCGTGTAGCAAAACGGATCAGAGTCTCTTATGTGAGTCGGTGCTGGCACTCTTGAGTGAGCCGAAGCGACGAGTCTGAGAGGGGACCGGCGCGGTCTCGCGGTCCAGACTTGCTGCTCTCAGAATTAACCCTCTGGATTGTCTAAGAGGAGAATCTGGTCGAATCTAGAAAGTAAAAAACATAATTTAATTGAATCACAATTGTCAGTTACATACAGATGTGCAAGTTGCGGAAAGTTTCCAAAAAGTTGGAAAAGTTCTCGGAACAGTTCAGAAACTTCCCACAATTTTGTATGGGGATTGAGACTTTCCGTTTCTTAAATTTAAATTTCTTATATTTCTTGCGATAATTTCCAGAAAATTCCGAGAACTTGTAGTTACAATCTGTACTTACAACTGGTAGTGAGATAGTGAATTAAAAAACATGATTATTTGAATGATATCACCTATAGACAGAGCTTTATAGAACGATATTTATTTATTTTACTATTTAATATATCGAGCACAATAACTTACACCATTTATTTAACTTTTGGCTGTGGTTTTATTTACAGAAGGTACTATTACATCTAACAGCTTGTCATTAGGCACAGTATGTCTAGTAAACTGAAATTTTCGTGTGTGGTTTGATTCGATAATATTTTATGTCAAATCGTCTCTTACCGGCTCTCCGACTGACCCGCCCCGCTGCTGTCTCGACCTTACCGGTCTACTGCTTCGTTCAGTGAACGATGTCTCCAGAGACCTCTGCGAGGGGTCACTGAGGGACTGAGAGAGCAAATGCGTGGTGGACGAGGAGTTCGAGTCGTCTATATTGGAGTACTCGTCGAGACTGTCCTCACGTTGAGGTGTGTCGGATTCCTAGAAAATGGGTGCGGTTTAATCACAAAAACAGGAGCGTATTTTTTAAAGCACCTCGGACGAATCTGCAGTGTACCTAGTTTAGTTATTGCTGAAAATAATTAGAACTGCAATCTTGGGCGATCTTTCAGAATTTTCATCACTGATTTTAAAATTATACTTGATAGAACTAGACTTTAGTACGCAATAGAGTCAATATACAATAGACGACGGGATGGCCAAGTGGTTAGAGAACCTGACTACGAAGCTTGAGGTCCCGGGTTCGAATCCCAGCCGGGGCAGATACCTATTTGTATGAATAATATGAATGTTTGTTCTCGGGTGTTGGATGTTTAATATGTATTTAAGTATGTATTTTCCATATAAGTATGTTTATCCGTTGCCTAGTGTCCATAGTACAAGCTTTGCTTAGTTTGGGACTAGGTCAATTGGTGTCAAGTGTCCAATGATATTATTAATATAGCTTACTTCTTCTAACTCCCTGAGAGTGCTGGAATAGTGGTGCCTTCTTGCGCTCTCTTCCCGTTCTTTCTCCCGTTCCCTCTTGTCCAGTTCTTCCGCCAACATCATCACTTCCCAGTCGCCTCCACTGCCTGCCATGGCTGAAAAATTTAATTGCTTATTGAAATTAACGACGTAAGTGATATTATTTTACTCGACGACAGAATTTTTGCATAGACACAGTTTAATTCTTGTATGTAAATTGCTATCAGAACTTACCTATTATGGTTTTGAAATAACTTACTTTTTAGTGGCGAAATGCTACCATGACTGGAACGGCTAGCCCTCCTACGCCGTGAACAGCTTTCCACAAACTCTTCAAACACCGGTGTTCTTGGCAGAGATTCCGAATCACTGCTTGATGAGGTGGAAGTCCTGTAAATTGTAACAGTTAGACCATATAGTGGATTGTGTGTGATTAGTATAGTCGCAGGTCGCAGTCCAGTAAAAACACGAAAACAGTTGCTAACAGAGATGAAAATAGCTACTTAGAATTTAATATCTGGGCGACCAAGTTTTGCTCCGGCCAAAACTCCATAATAAGCGTTTTCCCAGAGATAAGACCAAGCTAGATCGATTTGTCATCCCCAAAAACCCCCACATACCAAATATTCATATACATGACCTGACATTTAAGTCGGTTCGATTCCCAGACGAAGCAAGTAATTCTTGGAAAATATTTAAATGCAGAATTACTAACTCAGCTTTCAGCAAAATATTATTTTTAAATTCTATGTAGGTCGGAAATACGCATGCCTACGGCTTGCACATTTATATGAAGTTTGACGTACGTGCGCCAGCTACTTACACGCAAAATTTGCTGGCTACGGATCACATACCTATGTTGTTGCTACACAGATTAAGGTGTCTTGCACGTGTGGTAAAATGTTAATGGGTTCTAGTTGATTAACATTTTTCTATACTTATCTGAATCTACTGAATGCATAAACTTACGTATCGCTCCAGCTGTAATCGCTTCCCATGTCCAGAACGACATCGTTGCAATTATGCGCTGGCTTGTGGCTTGCGTGTGCGCCGCGGTGATACCCAAAAAACGATCCTAAGCTGAATTTACGATGATGGCGCTGACGTCCTAAATCCACTGAAACAAGACATTCATTTAGTAAATTTAAACGAAAAAAAAAATACATATTATTTAGTAAAGATAAGCTGTTATGGTTTGATTTAGATAACAACCCTTTTCTTTCCTTCCAGTATGGTGCATCCCAGTGTCCACAGAGAGTGTCTTCTTTATCTTCGATTTAGTGTTATCTAGATGGGTACCGAAGAAATGGAAGGGACGCATGCCACGCTTGCTGGTTCTTAAACTGGACTGTTCTGGGCTGAGTAGAGAACGGTCTTCTGAAGTCCCGTGAGGAGATAATGGCCTAGAAGATACATTACTATGGTTAGTAAATACATACTAACGAATTTGTCAAAGATCAGAAATTAAATGATTATAAATACCGTTTTAAGTCCTGCATTTCCATGCTTTCCTGGTCACTCTGGTCCTCCCAAGATTTCCTTTGCCTCAATTTTGCTGCTCGCTTTCTTGAATATGTTCCAGCTTTACCATCTAGATTTAAATCTAACCTTTTTGATTTGCTTACGGTCCATTGCTCTTTATTCGAACACGATTTATCAGTTCTACTTGATATTGTTTCTGCTAAGCTTTGTAGCTCTGAGTATGATAATTTTCCTAACTCTATTCCTTCTGTCATTTCTGCCAGCGTTTCTTCCGAAATATTATCGGACGGCATCACTTTTCTAGGTGACGGTGGAGGTTCTGGAACGTTTTTTTCCTCGTCTTCAGCACTTACAGTAGGCGGTGATGTAGCAAAGACTGTGTCCAATGAATCTCCTCGCTGCAAATAAATTGAAGTAAAATGAATTCACTCTAAAGTTCGACATTATAATATTTTTTAATTATGTTATTTTTTACCATAAACCCTTCCTCAGCACCAGATATGTCTTCACTTCCAGAGCTACCATTTTTACAAAGTGTCGTCTTTATTGTATCAACATCAGATGGATCACTATCTGCAGGTAATTCTGTATGTGCAACTTGAGCTTCAGTCGGGCTTGCGCCTGGCAGACCTAGTCGTTCTAGTTCTTGAATGCGTTTCTGAAGCTGGTTTATAATTTCATCCCTTTTTCGTACCTCATTTTCTAAACTATTAAATCTGAAACCAAAAATGAAATAATTGAAATTTAATTTTAATCTAAATAGTTTATCATGTCATTGGCAAACTCATACCGGTCTTGAAATTTTCCTTGAACATCGTGCAAATGGCCTTGAATTACTTGTTTTATTCCAAGTAGCACCTCACCAAAATACTCTTGTTCCTCAAGCGAGCCTGAAATTGCAAACAAATCTTATTTGTTTACGTTATAAACGTTATTTTTAACAGATATGATATGTAAAATGAAATTGAGGCTAAAACTCACCTCGCAATAATTTCCTCTGGTTGGCCACAGCTGATATGAGCGTAAGTTTTGGTTTCTCTGAAGGTACTTTTATTTCTTCAGGCCTTAATGATTTGAAGTCGTACATAGGATCTAAATTTGACTGAAGATCATGTTCAGATCGTACATTTAAAGTTGGAGCTGGTATTTCTTGTGTCGTAATACTAGTTTCAATAGTGGGAGTAACAATTTGGTCATTCGGAATAAGAGCCTCAGATACACCTTCTATGTTAAGAGTTTGTACTGGAGATATATCCAGTGTAGCAACATTTTGTAATTCTGGCATTTGGAATACGTCGCCTTTGGCATCTATCGGAAAACTTGCAGGTGGCGACGGTAACGTATGTCTATGAAATGTAACGCTTTTAGAAAACTTGGAATGCCTTGCAGCAAATCCTTCTAAAGTTGGTGCTCGACAAATTAGTCTCTTTAATTCACTACTTTTTTCTGGACTTTCAGCAGGAGTGACGTCTTCGGAGAGCTTTTTTAGTATGGATTTAAGTGTCCGCCTTTCTAGAGTTTCATTTGAGCCGTGACTTCCAATGGAATCGATCGATTTTCGTTTGTATTTCCTTTTATCCATAGTGCTGCCTTCAGAATGACTCCTAGTTAAAGTATCACATAATAAGTCCTCTGAGGAGCTTGTGTTATCTAAACTGGAACTGCGAAACTTAACTACTTTTTCTAATTCAGCTAATTTTTGCCTTTCGTTTAAAATTTTCAATTTCTTAACGAAGGGCAATCCTCCGTATTCTGGCGATAAATCGTCTATCGATCTATATTTCTTAGCTTTAGGCAATAACATACCTCCACTAAAGCCGGATGTTTTAGAATCGCTTGGTTTTGTTACAGTATTTTTCTTTGGAGAATAGGTTAATAAATCTAGAGATTTTTCTTGGACGGGTTCCAAAGGGCCAGTTAAGCATATCTTAGGTTTATCTTGCCTAACATTATCACTACCAACGTCAACATTATTATTGTCTATTCTAACAAGCTCTGCTGTAACTATAGGCACACATGTATTTACAGCTGTCTCTGTCTCACACTCTTCCTTAACCTCGTGCATGGCACAGTCGGTTTCTTTCTTATCCTCACTTGTTACACTCTGACTCTTAGATTCTCCTAAAATAGCAGCTTTTTTAAGTTTTGACCATGGTTTCTTAAGCTTAGCTTCATCTTTACTTTCAGTTTGTTGCAGAGGTATAATTTCTACTGAAGTTTTTTCTTGTATAGGTATTTTAATCTTTTCGATAGTTACATCTTTTGGTGAACCTACTGCTGATTCTTTTGGAGAACCTCCGCCCTGTAACATCTTTAATTTGTCCCTAAATGTGGATCCCACAGCTTTAGCTGGTGATTTAATTTTGCTTACGACTGAATGTGGTATAGAAATCAAGTTACTTTCAGTTTTAGGGGTAGGTTCAACGACTGCTGCTGGTTTTTCACTTACTTCTTTCATAAGTGGTTGAGACACTGCAGTTCCATCACCTTGTACTTGTAAAATTTTGTCTCTAAAGCTTACTTTAGGGCGAGATGTACCATCGCTCGATCCTGATGAATTTTTTCTAGAATTTTTTGCTGTTGGGCTGTGAAGTTTACCCGGTGAGCTTGATTCTGAGCCTTTCCTTATTGGGCTCAAAGTTTTTATTGTAGGGCTTAAAGGACTTTTGATGGAACTAGGGCTAATTGTATCTGAACTAGATGCTTGATTGTTGTTCAAAGTCGTCAGTTGATTCTTTTCTCGTTCTTCTTTAGCTTTTAATAGCAAAAGCCTCTGAAGAAGGGGTAGCCCAGCACCGATAACTTCAGGTTCACTGTGAGCAGAGCTAGTAGAAGGAGTCGGTTGGGGTTGAGGTGATACAACTAGCGACGTTGAATTCCTTTGCTTTGCTGCTTTCTCTTCACGATCCTGTACAAACATTATTTGAATTACAATTTTGTTTACTCCTACAATGCACAATCATACTTGAAAATACCACTAATGGTATAACTTAAGAATCAGACCTGTTTTTCTTTCAGCAATTTTAATCTAGACAATAATGGTAGACCGGCTCCTATAGGTGATATACATTTCTCCCCGTTTTTACTGCCCGACGTTGTTTCGCCGGTATCCTTTAAAGTAAAATGATTATTTATGAAGTTACTTTCTTTCAAAGTACATTTTAGTAGTTACATGCTACTTACATCTTGATTTATATGTTGCGAGTCATCACTTTCAACTCTGGCCATTCTTTTTAGTGTTTTGCCATCAACCGCTGACTTTTCTGCTGTCAAAGCTTGAAGTTCTAAAGATTCACCTGAACGTCTGCCCACTCTGGACCTGCTACGAATAGCATTACGGATTCCCTGAAAATAGATTTGTTATTTCATTAAATGTTTAAAATAACCTAAGCCAAAAACGTATGAGTACTCGTCACTGTCCCAATAGTCGGCATCTTTAATCTTATATGTCATTAGCAATAGAGATGACAGCAGGGTGTCGTCTATTGGGCATTAGCGTGTCGAGCACTCGAACGTCTACCTTATATATTTTTATCTCGTTTTTAAGTATTCTAATCACATGGTATTTTTACAAGTACCTTTACATCACTACGAAGTTTGTGCACGATTCTTTTTGATGTCTTGTCATCGCCACCTTTATCCGGGCTTATTTCTCCTGTAAACATATTTTCAGTTTGAATATAAATTCAAATTAAGTCAGCCAAAATTTATTGAAAGCATGAAAAGCTATGTAATTCTTTCTAGTAAATAAATTGGCTACTATAATTGTCTAACCAGATTTTTGTTTATTTATGTGTTACGTAACACATTATGTAACTTAACAAACAAAGTGGTAAATCTTCAGCAGCGGCATTACTGATCATCTTTACATTACCTTTACCTTTGACTTTTTGCCTGGACATGCTTTTTACTTCTTGTAATCTTTTCCTTCCTAAAGTTTGTAAAATATCTTGTGCTTCGGGATAGTCTTTCATTGCAGCTAAAACGTCCTCCCGGGATAGTGAAAAAAGTTCTGAATATCCTACAGAACGGACATCTGCCGTACGCCTAAAAATTTAATAATTATTTTCTTGATCGGTAAGTCTGTTTCATGTGTACAAGCAATAGTACATATCTGATGAATAATGTTTTTCTATCGTATTTTTTCGGATAAGTTCGAATTTGGGCATTTCTCCACTAATTGGAAAATGGTTGAACTTGGTTTTTTTTGGATAATGTGTCGAGATAAATGTCAGAGAATTATACCAAAAATAAACCTACCTAGGTTTTACGTATACAATTTTTCAAACACGCCAAAAAACAGTCCCCTGACTTGTTCCCAACCCAGAATTTGATAAGTATCAGATAATATTAGCCATGTGTTACAATTAAGCAAGATTTCTCTATTAAACTTAAAAAGATGATTACACAATATTGACGATGATAAAGTAGTATTTCAATTAATGCATGTCATTTTATTAACATTTTGAATCAAACATTATCCCAAGAGTACAAAAACAGTACCCTGTTGCCTGATTATGATTAATATAAAAATAATTGATAAGATTGACATTTTATACATATAGGTCTACACAACACTGTAGTTATGGTGCAAAACATTGTTAACTGTTCAATTTCAATTCATCATAATTTGATCATCATAAGTTGTGTGACAAGGGAAAAGAGAGAGGTCACTTAAATTAATGAAAATGCGATGAATTGTTTTTAACTACAGCCTGTAGAGTAGAAAATTAAAACGAACTAAATCCATTATAGGAAAACAGGCTACATTCACAGGGGTTAATATACTCAGTGGCACAAAATTTGGCCCTCTCTACATACAAAATTACTTATGACTAGGTACATACATTTGAAGACCCGATTTTTTGCCGCTCAGTATAGTATCTACAAAACTCTTCAAAGAATTCAACCAGTAAATAAGTAATAAGTAAAAATTCTGTACTAACTTGTTAAGCCCGTCTAGGTTTAGTATTCCTATTTCACCAAAAAAATCTCCAGCCTTCATTGTTGTAAGTACCCTCCCCGTTTCAGATATGACCTCCAATATACCATCTGCGATTATAAACATCTCTCTTGCGACTTCACCTGCCATGAAACGTAAAAATGTAATGTTACCAGGGAAAAACAAATTCCATGAAATTGGCGCTTATTCGTAATTCGCTTACCCTTCCTGCAAATGGAGTCCCCTGGGGTGAAAATATAGGCTTTCATCTTCAATACGAGGTCGTGAAGGAACTCTGGTTGGCACTCTTGGAAAATTGTTACCTGAAATTGTAAAAAAAATGCTTAAGAGAGAAACGGATACCGTAACATTATCCGATGACGTACGAACACACTCAGTTGACGCGTCATTAACCCTTGTTTACGACTGAATATACATTTAATTGTACTTCATTGATGTAAGTCAACGTAGGGTAAATGTACGAGTGTTCGTCACTGTCTTAATTGTTGTAATCTTACATCTTATGTTATTTGCAATAGAGTTGACATTAGGGTGTCATCTATTGGGCATTAAGGTGTCGATCACTTGGACGTTTATCTTAATCAAGGACGTGCCAACATAATGGCGCGTAGTGGTCATATTCTTGTAATATCTGGTCATCATCATCATCAGCCTATAGCGGTTCACTACTGGACATAGACCTCCGCCTATGAGCGCCATTACGCCCTGTTCTCGGCTCGACGTATCCAGCTTCCATGAGCAGCCTTTCGCAGATCGTCACGCCACTAGCCGGAGGGCGTCCTGCACTACGTTTGCCGAGACGCGTATCACTCCACCATAACATCTGAACCGTAGAATCCGCAACATTTGATAGAGCATCATTTTGTAACTTGCCTAAAAAATCGAGTTACTTAATAAGTTTCATATGGTTTTATTTACTTTTTTCAGCACGCTAAGGTTGACATGCAGAGCGAGTTCGGTCTTCAGCTTGTCAGGCAGCAGACCGAGTGCAGTGTTGATGTCGCCACCTCCTTGTATCCGACCTCTGGACCAAGAGTAATCATACCAGCGCAGTACCCGACGTTTCATACCCCCAGGTACCTGGAAAATTTATAAAATTGCAGTAATTTAGCGCCTTCTCTTCTTAAATTACACTCATCAAACATGTTTAGGGATAATGAGTGTCTTGATTTTTTTTTGATGTGTGTATTTAACTTTTTCTATTACTTGTATCCTGTGGAAAGTTCGTAGTTTCAACAAAGGAACAAAATTTAAAGCCAAGTGAACAAACAAGTTTTACTACCTTGCTAATTTTAGAATATGTACGTATTTGTTGTAAATTATGAAATGTAGTAGATACTCGTAACTTAGAGATCTTACGATAACAAATATTATGTACAGGAAAAATACTAATGTTTGTTTTTAAGTATTGGAAGTTTAATGAATTTTAAGTACCTATGTATAATATTGATTATCTATAAAAGTATGATCATCCGTTTCCTAGTTACTCGTAAAATAAGCTGTATTTAGTTTGGGATTAAGTCAATTGGTGGCGACTTCCATACAATCTTATAGAATTAACCAATAATCACTCACTTTGTGATGCCTCATGTAAGTCTTGGCTCCGTCAAGCAGCCTCTCAAACTCCAGCCTGTTGGCGTTTCGGTTTGTGATGACGTTGCCAACTTGGCCTACTATGGTGGCAAAGATAAACACCCCAATCAGGTAGCTTACTATTGTGAAGACGTATCTGCAATAGAATATCGCTGTAAGATTATGTGTTCGCAATAGAAATTGATAGATTTGGAGCGTCAGATATTTAATCGATGGACTGACTGTTTTTTTAATCATCATGATGAACCACGATCATAATACATGCTTCATAATAATAATTTTATATGAGTACTAAGTAGATACTTAAGTACTGTAGTAGGTACAACTACAATGTTAATATCGCTCGGGACTAGTTGCTTTACTTCGTTTTAATGAAGATTTAAATGAGAAAGAAAAAGAAAACCGATCTGTTGTTTCAAGTTCCGAACGACATTAGCAAACTAGTTTAAGTATAGTAATTACCTACATACCTACTTAAGTATCACTATAGGAAGAAAGGATCGAGTAGCTGAAACTCAAAATTTTAAAATACCTACCGGTGGAATGAGATGTATGACAATATTGTCATAATCAATGTGCCTGATGCTTACGATAAACAAAACAATAATTTGAAATGAACTAAACGAAAAAAAAAACAGAAGTATAGTAACTCAAGAAAACCATCAAATGTCTACAAAACTGCGATACCAACGAAATATCAAGAAATAGTGCAAAGTTTTCGAACAGTTGCTATAATACAAAACACCCCAAAAGCAGATAAGTATAGTAAGCGATACGATTACAAAATGGCGGTTTCCATCAATGAAGGCTGTTCGAAAACTTTCAAAAACTTCGCGTTCAGTTTCGATATCGATGAGTAAAGGAAAAGAAACAAATAAAAAGACAATTCCATGAAAAGAACTAGTCACATTTATCGTCGTTGCCCGAAGTTTGTCGCTGTGAAGCGAACAGCCTCCAAATTTCTGCCGCCGCCATTTTTAAATGCATAATACCTCACATCGGCTGTTTCCCTCCAAAATATTTTTGAAACATAAGTAAAACGATTTCAACCGCATACCAATAGTCACTGGAATTTGTTAAGCTGGTGATTTTCTGAAAATCAACTTAAAGATCTACTTGAAAATCTGGTAAAAGTTACAGTGACTAATATCCAAGGAAGAATTGCAGCAGATAAGTGATAAATATCAGTCTGATTCTAACGTTTATCAAAAGATGCTTGTACCCGTGAATACTAGGAATTGGGAATACTGTGGAAATAATGCTTAATAATATAAAATTTTCTTTGATTATAGACTTCCAAATCTGTTTCTCTTAAACTCCGAATTTCGAAATAAATAAGTACGTACTTTGTAGTAACAGTTTTATCGTGTAAGCATTAGAATCATGCGTGAAAGTATCAGCCACTATGTGAAATATTATACATAATATTAAACGTACACAATGCCTACTTTAAGTGCGATACGTGATACGGTTGGTCAGATCATGTCCTTGTGTCTTAGAGGTAGGTAATGTTAGTTCTCGTGGGACGGTAATATTTTATACACTTTTTTAACCAGTTACTTATAAAAATTACAAACCTGATTTGTTTAAAGTAACAGTACAAAAGAAAAGTTAACAGGCGCCTAACAAACATTAATAAGAGGTTACTTAATCAAAAATATATCGTTTGTCTTATTTTGTCTCTTTAGAATTTTAGGAGACACGAGCAAAACTAAATTTAACAATGGTTGTAACTTTTTATTAATATGGAGGTAACATTTTTGAACGTAAGATAGCAGTAGAACCAGATGAAAATGGTACCTAAAGCTTATCTTTATAATGAACTAGAAATTTTACATTAATGCTTAAAGAACTAGGCAAGTAGGCAAGTTATTATATTCTTAATTCTATTGAATCGAGCCGCGTACAATGTTTAGAATTAAATCCTAAAACAAAGAACAAACCCAGTCAAAGGAAAGGAAACATCGTTTGCACTGAAGGCATATTTGATTTAAATGGAACGACTACCTTGAAATTGCACAATTTAAAAACAAAACAGCATCGTTATAAAGACGATGTTATTTGAGATACAGAAGGCATTGAGGTTGCGAAATAAATTAATTTAATCGAGCTGAGAATGGGGGAACGCGGCTTGTCAGCTCTTACCCATTACCCCTCAGTGGAATCCGGTAATTAAAAATCTTGACGGTTCAAGATGGGAGCCGCTGACGGATGACTTTTATTGTCATTTACTAGGTAAACAAAATGAAACCGTGAAATATTCTTTGAAATTGGAAACACTTCGGAATTTGTAGCTATAAAAATGGCGAACGAAACGAACATTGCTGCAAGTACATAAGTGTACCTTCCTGATCCTTAGAGCATATGACTGTCAAATTACGAATCCCTAGTTTAGTCCAGTGGATTAGGCGGCATTGCCTATCAGTCAGTTAGTCACATTATATTTTATATAGGTATAGTTGATAACGCTGAAGAAATAGGTATCTAATATGCATATAATACATATTTTGTACATGTATAATCATTAAATTTTATCTGTTTAGCGTAAATTTATAAAACATATTCTTCGAATGCTGCTCAAGCGTTAATTTTTCGTGGCAGTTTTCGTTTTTAATACAATATAATTTTATATTAAATAATATAAGTATCTTTAGGGATTCCAATTTACCCGAATCCCTTTTCAGTTAAAACCTTCATTAACTTTTGGTACACGTGTATAAAGTATAAATACATCAATGAAATTTGCGTATTAAATGAGGAAAGGATTATCTATTAAAAATTACAGAAAGATATGACTGAGGTCGTCTCAGAGTTACTATTTTTCAGAATTTATAGCCTAAATTCGCTTAGAGCTTTTGACAAAGAGATATCGGAATGAAGGCTGGATAATAATATCAGCAAACAAATTTATTGACATTCGAAGTGCCTGCTTAATCCTCAATGGGTGCCGGTGAACTTGTGATTCGGTCTTCAGTTCAGTTGATATCTATAGACTGTTTTTCTACTAACGATGTCAAATATTTTTAAATTTGGTCCAAAACATTATCTCTCGCGTTTTAAATATGAATATGTATGTTTTACAGCAGGCTACCAAATTCTGTAACAATTTTAAAAACAATAAGATCTTAAGTGCTTGCCCCATTATACGTCTTACCAGGTCGAGTTAGTATTTGACAACAATGTTGCCCCAATTTAAGTGACTGATAACTCCAATTCCGTTCAAAATGTGTCCGAAGAAACTTCCAAGAACTAACATCTGTCTTCTGTAACAGGCTGAGCTAAAATTTACCGTGCCAGCGTCGTCACTTACGAGCATTAAGGGTTTAATAAAATTTCCACAGGCTACGCTTTTATGAACGCGGTCCAGATATTGGAGAGCGTCATTAAAGTATAACGTTACCGTGTTAAACCCAGGCAAGAAGTAAGTATATCCGGTTCCACGATAATGATGGACATTGTTATTGGTTACCCATAAATTACGAGCAAAACATTCGTAGATATACATATAATAGTCCACTTCCAGCTACAGCAACAACAGAACGGAACAGCTTTGACGAAGTAATTTAGGCTTTATTTTCAAAATATGCAGCTGCGACTTTGTTTGATGATTTGGGAAATAATGTATTGATGTTTAAATAGTTGACTGTCTTTCTTACGCAGACATGATTCTTGCAAAATATGTCTACGTTGACGACATTAGTCCTTTGTGGATTTTTCGTTTCGTACGGACTACTTAGGTACAATGTGAAACTCGTCTGTCAATTTTACGTGTAAGCTAGGCTCAGAAAGTTTTTCCTAAATACTATATTGAAAACCTTTGAGCTTTTGCCGTTGCTTTACGTCACGTGAACCATGCTTTGAAATATAATAGACGCCACATTCCGTCGCACGTAAATATATTAGAACCTACGAGTTGGTATTCCCAGCGGTAACGCGAAAAAAGTGAGCGCTCAAAATTACCTCCTTTATGAAGGAAAAACCAATAACTGCGAGAAAAACTGGTATTTTAAAGCAATCTGGACACTGCAGCGGCCACTGGTTACTTTAGGTATTTATCGATTCGAGTAATAAAAAGCCGGGATGTTTGTATTTATCCTCCTGGATCCCCCGGTCCTCACTTGAGGACATAAAAAAAATATAACTTTACTTGACTGATTTTGGGTTTAAATTGTGAAAACAGAAATTTTATGTCGGGCCCCAGGAGGTTATTTAAGATCAGTTTAAACAATGTACCTAAAGTAATCCCAGTTACGTCCCACGGCTGGGCACAGGTCTCTTCTCAGAATGAGAGGACCTGGGCCGTAATTTCCACGCGGGTCCACGGTGGATTGGAAACTTGTATTTATAATGTGTCTAAAGCAAATGCCATAAAAGTGAACTGACTTAAAACGTGAAACTTAACGCTTATGCGCTTAATGATAATGAAATAACCAGTCAAAGACGTTTTTGTTTCTTAGCCGCTAGATAGGCAGTGTAACGTCGACGACCACCTGTTAATTTGCTAAATGCTCAATTTGGCAAAACTGTGTTTAATTATATTATTAAATCCCACTAATATAATGAATGCGAAAGTCTTTACGTCTGTTACCTCATGCGTCTAAACCGCTGAATCGATTGAGATGAAATTCGGTACAAGGGAGGATCCACCGTTGCGGATACGATAGGTATGCCCACAACCCTAATAGAATTGTGAAGACACCCTTTCACAGTCAATCGAGATCAATAGGCCAATGTCTTGATGCACGGAAAAAGGAAATAATCAAATTAAAAGTCGTCCACGAGTCATGATTGTTCATGGGCGAGTGCATACTTCAACTCGCACTTGACCGATTTCCGGGTGGCTGTTACCACAGCCTTTTTTGAGGGCAGGATCCGCGCCTGATTCGGTATACAATTTGAGCCCCGGGGAACGTAGGATAGTTTTTATCCCGGAAAATTGCATACTTCCCGCAGGATAGTGATAAACGCATTCTACGCAGCTGAAGTCGCGGGCAACAGACAAGTATACATTAATGCGACATATGAAAAGGTGTCGCATCGAACCATCGCGATGGGAAGATTTGGCAGCACAGCGGCTTGAGTGGCGCAGGACAGTGCAGAGGCAAGTTCGCGAGTTTGAGGAGCAGCGTAAAGCTGACCTCGATACTAAACGCGACGAGCGTAAGTCTCGGCCACCTGCTGCCATTTATTATAACTACGTGGACGGTGTGATTACGTGCCGACAATGCGGACGTACGTTCACAGCTAAGATAGGCTATGTAAGCCATCTTAGAGCGCATGAGCGCCAAATAACTAACTAGGAGTCGAGGTGGTCGCCATGGCCGAAATCGGTCGGATCATCATCACACATACATTAATTTTAAGTAGATGGCGAATTTCTGCTGAAATCATTGCAATTACTATTCTCAAAGTAAAAACTAAATTTGCAAAGACGTATATGGTTGTATTATTAGCAAGGAAAAATGTAAAAAATAGGGCTAATTTTATTATTTTTACTTATTTCTTTATACTTACACCTATGTAAGTAAAGTGAAATATAAAATGGACGGATTCGTACGAACCAACAATGTCAGACCGCTACAAACACCCTAGTTTTTATAGAAATAAAATGCTTTAGTATATTCTTGCTGAGCTATCACTTCCGCGGCGTAGAAGGACCATTTTATGGCTCGCGTAACCGTTCCCCTGACAATTTCGCGTCAAGAAAATTTACTTCACTTTCCGGTTTTCCTTATTATCTGGTAACAAGTTTTCCTTAGTAAATATAACTAGAGTTAATAAACAGCTATTATTATTTTGTTCATTATGAAGATTTTGTAATATTAAACTTTCGTCAGTTTTGCTAAGCTGACTACGTTATAGAGTGCCGTGACAAAGCGAAATGTCTTGTAGCATATTTGAGATACATTTTTCTCAAACGGTATGCTGCCCTGACCCTTATCAAAAAATATGAAATTTCCATTGTACAGCTATATTTTACAACATCGAAAACACAAACTGAAATATAGATGCACAGAAAAACCAGAAAAATAAGACCATATAATAAGACTATATAGATTTTCGATATAGGTTTTACGGATAACCGTAAAAGTAACAAAAAAATTTGGAATTGAAATAAAAAATACAAAATGATTCCAAAAAACCAATCTTATATTTTACAAATTTACCATGGAGCTATATATTACTGAGACTGGACGGCTACGCAAGGCCTTTGACCTACGATGTTATTTATGGTCTAAAAATGTGCCTCATCCTATATCCCTTTAAGATTTATTGTCAACTAACCGGCAGCAGAACGCGAAGTTTTCTTGCAAGATTAGAAAAAGTTGTGTCAAGATTTGAAGAGGAAATTTCCGGTACAGTTTGTTCTGGGGTGGCATAATATTTTTTGTTATATTTTGTGGAAGAGATAATTTAGCTTTCACCAGAAGGAAAACAATAAAGATAAGATTGTGTCGAGAAATAGGAAAAGTAGTCAAAGAATTGCTGAGAGTACCTTAACAACGTGCAACGATACAATGGTCATTAATCCATCTAGCCAGTTTATATACGTCTCACTGCTGGAGACAGGCCTCCTCTTATAATGAGAGGGCTTAGGCCATAGTTCACACGCGGGCCCAGTGCAGATTGGGAGTTCACTTGGGGATACAATGGTGTGGGCTAATAATTAAGCAATTTTTTGTATTTATTTAGTACTTTAGTTTTCCGTAATATAATTAGCAAGGGTTAAACCCAAAATAAACTGCTCAGATTCCGATACTTAAGTTAAGAGCTTTTAGAAATCACTACGGCCGAATAAATCGCTTCATTAATGTTACCCTGATAGAGTTACAAGGAAACGATTAAATTTAAGGAATATCTTAAACCTTCCCCGAGGCGCCAAGCTTCGTTAATTATTATTTATCCATTGATATTCGCTTCGTAAAGGTAATCATAAATTAAGTGAAGTAAAGGGTTTCTTGAAGGAACAATGGCGTCAGTTAATTAAGATATGGTTTAAAACAATATTATAAGTACTCCAAATGGCTGATGAAGAATTTTAAACGATGTTGTAAATAAATTATAATTGTAAATTATCTACTGCAATTAACTTCGGTAAGTAGATGTTTCATATAATCATGTACATACTCGTATACCTTCTTTTTACAAGGATGCCAAAACGAATAGAAAAAGAAAATAGAAATGAAGAATGAATGTAGGAATAAAATTTAATGCTTCTATGAAATACTCGTAAGGTTTTAGCTATAAATAAAAAAAATACGAGCTATATACTTGTGGTGTGACCAAAAATGTGTAGTAAATTTCATGTAAATCCGTCCACTAAAATCTGTTTAAACTGGACTTCTAAGATACTAACAGGAAAAGATAAATAAAAAGTTTGTGAAAATCATTCATCTTTTGATAGTTCTCATTTATTTTCAAAAGTACAGGCAACAGGTGTTTTGGTTTATAAACCAATTTTTGTGGATTTAAAATGCATTTCAAAACATGATCTGACCAATCGCGTGCGGTTATTCAGAAAACATACCCTCGGTTGGATTTGAACTGCAACAGCCGCGATTTGAGTCCGCGACGTGGCAGAAATTTGGGGCCTCCATGCGTGCTAGCACATAATTATACCTTGTGTTGATAGTTGAGTACAGACTGAGCTAGGGGCTCGCAGGGCAGAACATACCTGCCTATCTTTATTGTTCTAGACTAGATTCAATGAGACAACCACGAGAGGTGACTCACTCAGCGTGTACCCTAGCTAATGGTGATCACAGAAAAAGGAAGGCTGCTTCTGTGTTATCTTCTTGTTATATCTGTGTTTCTGTGTTACATAATAGTTTTGCCTGAATCCATTCACAACTCGCGAATTGTGATGTAAAAATTTTCTTTGATATACTTACTACATAATATGTAGACAGTATAACAAAGAAAAATATAATTAACGTTGTTGCGTGAATCGAAAATTGATTCAAATTCACTGTTATATGTTATATCGCGCTTACTCGAAAGTTAGGCACAGGAAAATTGTTGAGATGTTTACGCATAGGTCAGTATCAACAATTAAGGTTTATCTGGTCCATTACGTTTTAGCAGTGCTTCGTTGAACGTATGTAATATTGCTTACGAACGCATCGCCACTTACTACCAATAATTAACTTCCCAAATAGCTACAAAATTAGATATTTTGCAGAACCTTCGCTTTTCTATGATTCGTAATCAAGTCTTTGGTTAATTTATTAAAATATTAGTAACTTTTTAGCATTTTGAACGCGTTGCAGTACCTCCAATTGAGAAAATTCACTAACCAAAAAAAAAACGTTTTATCTTAACTGTTAAAAAACCATTGCAGTTTTTGACTTGTGGAAATAGAAAAACGTACAAGAAGAAATTACTGAAACGGTAAGGAACTGCAACCTGCTCTGCATTAATATCAACTCTTTCAAGGGGCAATATATTACGTAATATTTTATACATTTCCACGGAATGGCATCAAATTTCATAAAATAATACGTTTCAAACTTATTTATTTGTCAAATAATAAACCAAATCATAATTTAGTCAATTTTAGTCACATTTGAACTTCTTTGATCGCAATAAACTTTTGTTAGCCAAGTGTAATTTGATTCAAAGTTAAACCAACAGTTATATTGATTAATTGCAGGCTGTATGTAATCCAGTTACTTACATAATAATGTCCAAACATATCCAAAACATATTACGTAAATTGTTATAAACTCAGTTGTTGTTCGTAAACCAAAATATTAAAAAAGTAAGAATGAATTACTTTTGCCTTTGAAATTTTAAATTTTTAATGTCGGAACACGAAGAGTCTAACCAATATAATTTAAATATCATAGGATAGAATAAAAACCTCATTTGAATGTAAAACTAAATTACAACTAACTAAAACATTTATTGAATATTTACACTTAAGCAAAACACAAAAATTAAAATGATCTGCCATTGAACTCAGATCGCTGAATTCATATTTAGAAAATGTAATATGCTTTCCCCCAATAACTGTGTAATATTGAAAATACTCAACGTATCAGAAAACAGATTACGCTTGTGATCCGACTTTTATGATTGAGTAAACTCCAAAACATGTTTTGGAATTGGAACTGATTGGAACAGTACAAATGCCGTTAAGAAAATTATGATTACCCCCGCAATAAATACAGACTGTATTGATTGGTTATAAATAGATGTAGGAATAAGTACAATTGTCAAACAGAACTGCGAAAATCCTCGGTGATACTTTTATAAGTATAATTGATTTGTTATTCGTAAACTTGAGAGTTTTAACGAACCCCCAATGGCATTAATCGTTAAAGAAATCCAATTAAAATTGTGAAGTATTGCATAATCACCCTTGTTCTAAGCTGCGTTTTAATTCTGAATTCCAGCGACGCCATTTCTAAATTAATTTCGGCTTGTTAACGAATTCTTTGGAGAAGATAAATAAAATTGCAGAACATATAACTTAATTGTTCAGGAATTCTGCGCTGGCACAAACTAAGTCAACGTGAATTACTTCACTAGGAGTTTCCCGATACTAAAACAATGATCTAGTTGCTTTAATTAATTTTACAAGTATTTAAGATCATATTTCTAGTACCTACTTCTCAACAACGTAGGGCATTTGGCGTATTTGACCGAATTTAACAAATTACAATTTTTTATTTAAAATTGGTTGAAATAAAACAAAAATTAAGTTAAAACAATCCCCTGTAAACTACACGCAGTAGAGATACGCTGTATTTACATAACTTCATGTGGTAGATAAGCTAATTTTCAGTATCACCGACGAAATTCAACTTAGCCTCCTGAGGATCAAAGTGATAATACTTGTACATTATTGTTAGCAATAGAACTTATATCTTTTGAAAAATAAATAAAGTGTAATTCCCTCTGTATCATTCAAATTTCCAAAAAAATAAATTCTATTGTATCTATGAGACATTAAGTTTTAAATTTCGATGTCAATTTTTGTTGTACTCGTATGGGGAGTCTCGGGAGGTTTCCGTAAATTATATACGATCAAGTACTTACTCAGCATTGGTTTCTGGCGTAGGCAGGTCTCCAATAGTGGTCAGAGTCAACGTGGACCAGTAAAGAGAGCCGAGATACTTCCGCGTCAAAGTAGCGTAATCCCCAGGACGGTGGGGATATACCCAATCTCCCTGGAAAAAAAAGCATCGATACTTACATCGTTATTTTTTGCTAAGACCATGTTCTGTCTGAAACTAACACAATTACAGGTTTAATAGAGCAGGAGGCACTTAAAAGCTAGGTAGGTATTAGAGATATTTTTCAACATGAAAATAATTCAAGACGACCAGATGGCCTAGTGGTCAGAGAACCTGACTACGAAGCTTGAGGTCCCGGGTTCGATTCCCGTGTCGGGGCAGATATTTGTATGAAAAATACGAATGTTTGTTCTCGGGTCTTGGGTGTTTAATATTTATTTAAGTATGTATTTATCGATATAATTATATTTATCCGTTGCTTAGTACCTATAACACAAGCTTTGCTAAGCTTACTTTGGGACTAGGTCAATTGGTGTGAATTGTCCCGTGATATTTATTTATTTATTCAGTACGGAGGTAGAAACTGCATAAGAAAATGAAAAGACGACGAAGGATTTCAATTATGTTTAATGTCTTGCACACACTTTTAGTCGCTGTTTTTTTTTCAGAAAGTACTATAAGTTAAAGCTCTCAAATTAAGTCGCTGGTGCATAGTGGTAATGATCAAACATTATTAAATCAGCGGACTGAACAAGCATAACAGGTCTTCCAAGATATCAGTGTGTAGGTACTGAATTTTGCATTAATACCATTTATGTTTTTTGTTTTGATAATTACATTATTTTTAAAAAAATTGGCATTATGAGTACTATTCTTACTGCAGTAGTTCCCTTTATGATGGAGTTAAGGGTACCATCCATACTATATTATACTATATACTTACTATATAATATTATAAATGTGAAAGTGTGTGTTTGTATGTTTGTCCGTCCTTCACGTCGAAACGGACCGACGGATGGTCGTGATTTTTGGTATAGAGATAGTTTATGGGCCAGAGGGTGACATATATCTCTAATAGGCTACATTTTATCCCGAAAAATTGCACAGTTCCAGAGGGAATAGCGCACGATAACCGAATTTGACGCGGGCGAAGCCGCGGGCAAAAGCTAGTAAACAATAAAGACATGCTACGGTCGTTTAAAACCAACTTAGTTTCTTCGTCGTCAAAGCGAGTGATTACCCCAGGCTAATTGAATACAGCGTTAACTACGAATATAAATCAACTAATTACTTTAACACTGAATTTAATTTAAAATGCATTGAAGTCGTCATTAACAGCTCAACGTATTCATGACAAAGTTTAATCTGAAAAATTGTATCTCTGCAAACTCTGCATACATAGCTATTTACGTTGCATTTTACATTTATTGTATAAGACAGAAGACAGATTGAGACGAGAATGGTATAATTTAAGCGCTGTTTAAGGTAATTTTCTAAGTCACTTTTAATTTACCTTAATTAGTTAAAGACTCAAATCATTTTGTTTTTCCTACGGTTTGAATGGTTAGTGATATACCGACGCGTATTACAGTCAAAACCATTTGAAGGGTCCACGAAAAGAACATGTCACCTTTTATTTAAATTAAGATTTTAATCTCATAATGTAGAGCTTGACAAAGTACTATGACTTACCATTGAATTAAATAATCTGAAAACAATACAAAATATATATTCTTTACTTTCAAAGAAATGTTAACCATAGTATACCTAGTGCCATCTACGAAGACGCGTGATTTGGTCAAAATAAGATATTAATGACATTGTAATAAGAACCACGACACGCGTCATCGTGAATGACTCTACCTTAAATAAAATTGTCCGTGATGACTGACTTTGAAACCGCGATTACTCAAAAAGTTGCTAAGGGGACTAGACATGTTCTTTCCGTGGGTGGTCCCTTCATTTATAACTACATCCAAGGGACAGCAATATTTGATCGTTAAAGACAGTTGGTCGTTTAAACCACTGTTATTTGAATGCTTGGGATTTGTTTTTTGGTTTTTTCATTCGATATAATACATAAAATTCTCACAGCGTTCGTTATCAAAATCCTCCGAAACGGCTTGACGGATTTTTATAGGAGGTAATAGTACATTGTGTCTTAAGGGCGGTAAATAAGGAATTACAAACGAGAGTCTATTAGAATTGTATATTTGTAAAAGAAAAACTAATATTTTTTCAAAATTGCTGCAGCACGCCAAGCAGTAACAAACTCATTTACCAACCTTGGGCTTCATGACAAGACAATTAGTACGGGCAATGACTCATTTACCGACCACGGGTTTCATGAGAAGCACATTAAGGTCGAGGGTTTTATTTGGGGAGTTGCAAGCAAGGTAGCCTGCATGTTACGACACTGTTTACGAGCAAGTGTGATGAAATAGTAGATTGATAACCAAGGATGGAGTGATTTCACCCGAGATATTTCTGGCGCTCGAACGAAGTGAGAGCGCCAATAGTTCGAGGGGAAATGGGTAATTTCACCCGAGTTAGACACTCTACTTTTCATTTCGACTGTGAGGAAAGTAAAAAACTACAAAAAATGAGAATAATAATAAATTGAATTTACTTATATCCAACCTCCAACGCTACCTTTTCGACTGGCCACTTGCCACGGCAGACTACAAAAAAAAATCGAGTTGGTCACGACCAAGGAGCTTATACACAAAAGTGGACGTTGAACGCCGAACGAAGAAGTTTGACCTTTATTACTTATTTATATTTTCCATCTCTTTTTTTATATTTCACGAATGACTTCTATCTCTTTCTTAACCTAACTAAAGAAAGAGATGGAATATGTTCGTGACGTAATAAAGATCAAATTTCTTGTTTCAAACGGATGTTCGTCGTTCAACCTCCAGTGTTGTATATAAACTCCTTGGTCACGACGTGCATCTAGATGGCCATGCCGTAACGTGAAAAAAAAGTGTCATTGACGTAACTCAATTTTCTTCGACTCCGTGGCTAATCGAAAAATTAAAAAAAAAAATACTTTCCACCCTAGAGATGAAAACGCAATTTTCCACCCGGCTATCTACCCATGAAAATTAAACTTTCCGAACAGGAGAGATGAAAACTATTTTTCATACTTCTACGGAGTCGCGGGCAGCAGCAAGTGTTGTTAGAAGTCGTTAAAAACATCCGGACTTTCAAAACCAAGTTTGTGTTTGCTAGCCACGCTCGCGCCCATGCAAGAGTCCAGACTAACTCATTGTTTAGTTGCGTGCATTTGTATATTTAGCCCATTTACATTATGCATATTTTACCTAAATAATCTTACGATGATGCATATTTTCATTATATTTGCAATATTTCTGCATACCACAAGCAATAAGAACCTACTAACATAGCACCTAAAGTCAAATACTGTCTGTTACCTCGGTTGATGTAGAAAAGTCTAATTTAATAAATAACTATTATAATTCATAAAATTAAGGTAAAAAAATGGATCCGGGAAAACATCAGGAGGATAGAATAACTTTATCTTTTTTTACTTAGGTACAAATGCTCTTGGGAAAGCCTTATGTATTTATATACCTAGAGGAAACATATAAAATGGCTGACAGGGAAAACTTGCCTTGCGACACCAAAATTACTCAAACAATTATAGCGAAAAAAAACATACTATATATCGCTGTTAAATATTCAACTTATGGAACTTTCCACCCAGATATAAACACAACACAGATTTTTCACCTTTAAAAGTATAGGTACATAATGTTCCACTAGCTTTTACCCGCAGTTATGCCCGCGCGGAAAATAATACATAACGTGGATTTGTATTTTTTATATTTTACTCAATTTTATCCCACAGTAACGCTTGACCGGGATAAAATGTATCCTATTTCCCAGCCCAGGTCATATAGTCTACCTACGTGCAAAATTTCCTCAAATTCCGTTCAGCTGTTTACGAATGATTGAGTAGTAAACAAACAGACTTATAAACTTTCGCATTTATAATACTAGTGAGAAATGGGGATGGGATGGGATGACCTTTAAGGAGCCAGATTATTACTGTAATATTATAATTAATAATGTGTAGGTAATTATAAAATTAATGCCTATGGCAAAATCAAGGTTATACGAGTACGTTCATACACTTTAATTAACAAAACGAAGATAAAGTAAATGACTCGTGTCATTAAAGTTCAAACACGAAGCTTGTTTTATTAGTCATATATGCCAGTGTATGTCAGAGCTTTAATTGGTAATTAATTTTATCAGTGCTTTAGTCCATGGCGGTCGACGAGGGTTTTTTTTAATGTAGGGTAAAACTTTTTCATATCGTACATACTCGTAGTTTATAACAAAGTTGCTTCCCGTTGTCTATTTCTATGTATGTATGTATAGTTAGATTTTTTAAACTATACAATACAACTGATTTTAATGCGGTTTTTTTACCATTACTTAGCTTACCTAGATAGTTTTTGTGGAAAGTTTTTGTATAAAGCGACGCGCCCGGGCTTCTTGTGGTGTAGTTTTGGGGAAAGGGGGGAGAATTATCATTATAGATTTTCTTATTTAACGTGTATTTCTCACTCTACTGGCATTTGTCATGGCTTCAACATTGCTATTTCTGCGAGCCTGGTTTCGATGGTATTTTTTAAATGATAGGTACATTATTAGAAAAATTTCTTTAACTTCTTTCACTTTCACTTTATCTTCACTTTATCGTCACTTTATCATAAAAAATCCAATTAGTTCAGGCAGAAAAAGGTTTCCAATTCAATAAGTATTTAATGTACTTTCGGAGACCGGAAAGAATTCTTAAGCAGTCGCAAATGCTCACAAATCTCACAATGAATTACTAACATGAAATCTGATTTAAATTAGAGAACTGTTGTTGGCAATGTAGGAGTGTGTCTGTCGGCGGCCGATCGTAAAATCCGCCAGATCACGAAATTCCTAGGCATATCGTGAAATGCCGCCATTTCATGATATGGACACACACACACACACACCAATACAAAACAATAAACTAATACATACATAAATAACAATAGACTACATATAAACTACATGTAAATAAATTTAGTTTTTATGTAATATTTTTTTAAGGCAGTCCGTTTTTGTTTTACAGTATAAGTTTGCAAATTATTTTAGAATTCAGAAGATGGCTGGGTTAGTTTCAGTAAACAGCCTTGTAATCATTTTTCAGGACTTTTCAACTGTGGTTAGCAAATATTTTCGTACGTTAATCGATGTTCAAATTGAACACCATCAAAGGCGTGACTACACTTTTAATCACAAAATCCGATGAAAAACAGAAGCATTCAGTCATGCGTAAGTAACCATGTACCTCAGCAATAAGTGCCCAACTGTCACATAATTCTTGTATGCTGTAAAATTTGTATGTGGTTATCTGAAACGAAACGTAGATATATTCTGTATCGAATATTTGCCATCCCGCCTGCTACAGGGGGATTACCAATCTTGTGGCAAATGGGTCGGCTTCCAATCATCGCTTCGGAAACCACGCTAACAGGTAAACCTGTCTCAAATTTATTTGACACGCGTTAGCCTGTGTGAATATTAATAATGTTCAGTTCAATGAGGGCTATCGCGTATGAATCGCCGCTAGAGGCGCTAGTGTAGCGTGAGGTCTCCGAAATGTCAAATCTCATAGTTTTTGGGTGAGCTACGCCGTACGCGGGTTTATTTAAAATTGGAATAATTTTGTGAATATTTTGCATTACCTAAAATTAATTATGGCAATTATGCGTTACGGGGCAATGAATGTCTGTGTTTTGAGACAGTTTTGTCTTTCGAAAACTTTTGTCCTCCCTTTTTTTCCGAACAAAACGGGACTACGCAACACTGGTTGCTCGATATTTTTATGGTACGGTTTTAAGATGTATGTGTTAACTGACGGTTAAATGTGATGCCGTCTCCGTCTTATTCGAACAAAACAAATAGAGACGGCATCACATTTAACCGTCAGTTAACAACTAATCAATGGATGGTGAAACAGCCCTTAAGAGTTCATAAAGTTAGTAAAGTTACCTACAACTAAACACAAATGTTTAAAGTTATTAATGTCAGATTCGAACTTCAGCAAAACTCAGTTTTGTAAAATTTGTAGTAATGTATTTTACTTATACGACACACATAAATAGAACGCATTCGTTTCAGGAGAAAAAACAAGATTAAGTATATTATGGATTATCATCATTATCATCATATTATTACAAGCCGTAGGACGTCCACTGATGGATTAGGCCTCTCCATAGACCTTCAGTTGTTCCGGTTGGAACTGGCCTACATCTACCGTGAACCCGCGGCTTTAACTGAGTCGTCCGTCCATCTGGTTGGTGGACGCCGTACGGCGCGCTTGCCGATTCGGTGTCGGCGATATAGGTACCTAACCTATGCTGATGCCTCGTGGATATATTAAGCGCCTATATACCTGCTGAGCTGGCAACGATGCCTTTTTGTTAGTTTTTCTCGATTATTCTATAAAAATTTGTTGGAACTGTTCTTAATATGTAGGTAAGTTCGAGTACTGCCTTTTCGCAACGTAACGTTTGGCAACCTGTTTCATTTCGCAACTTTTCATTTCGGAAACTCTAAAGCTGTAAACGTTTCAGGATTTATTACAAGGCCATCGCGTAGAACCCTTTGGGTTAGGTTAGGTTAGTTTTATAAAAATCCTGAAATATTTACAGTTTCTGAAATATTGAACAGTTGGGAAATGAAAAGTTGCGAAATTAAACAGGTTGCCAAACGTTATTCGCCGAAACATTAGTAAACCAGGTAAGTTAATGTGTCTGCTGCAATAATTATTCGTGGTCGACTTTTATATTCTTTAAAATCGAACAAACGTTTATTAACGGTTTTTAAAGAAAATAAAAGTCTATCACGCATAATTATGGCAGTAGACACATTACTTATACCTATTAAGAACAGTTCTAACAGACCACATTTTTAATTTTGTGTTGTATTGTATTGTAAAACTCTTTATTGTTCATAAAAACACATGAAAATAACAGAACACAGGATAATAAGATGTACAAAGGCGAACACATCCCTTAAAGAGATCTCTTCAAGTTAACCTTTGAACGACTGACAGGATATCAGACACATGAGTAGACACTACAAGTACAATGAAAAGGCAAAAGAACCGAAATTTAAATTAACTCAAAAATTCATTATTGAATTTTCATTCAATTTTTATGGAATAATCGAGAAAAACTAACAAAATTGCAACGTTGTCAGCTCAGCAGGTATAAACGCTCTTAAATAAAAAAGGCACTTTTTAAAATCGCAATATTCTTTACACGTAGGTAGTCTTAATTTTGAGGGTTGAAGTACCCACTGAAGTTTTAAAAAGGAAATGTTTTACCTCATACTAATACCATAAATATACGAATAAGTAATAGTTGTTTGACTCATACAGCGTTACAGCTGGCGTAGAAATCACGGAACTACGTAAATCTGATTAATATTATTAATACGGAGAATTGTGAATTAACCCACATGATACAAGCTTGGATTATGCGGTCAATCTGTAATGAGACGCATTACTCAGTAACCTCAAGATGTTTATAAGCCATTCCTCTTGTTCCTATGTACCTATACGCTAGTATTTCAACTTGTTTTAAATTTGCTATCTAAATACGAGAATATAATGTTTTACAATAAGCAGAGATAAATCTAGGAAAAGAACATGCGAACTTGTTAATACTAAATTTTATTCGGAATTTTAAGTAAGAAAATAAGGAATAAACAACGTTTGTTGTTTAAAACCGTGTACAATTTTGTTAACATTTATGCATCGAGGTTTGCCTATTTCGGACGAACGATTGATTACTTATATATTCTTTTAATTATTCTTTTCAAAATAATTTTAATACGTTTTAAGAGCATCCTGGAGTACCTTATCTTTGATAGCATTTTGATCATTCGCTAGATACATATCATATATGCCTTTATTTTAAGCTATACCTACACATTATTATTTTATTAGTAATACGAAATACTAATATCCAATATTTTTATCGTAGAAAGATTTTTATCGTTAAAATGTTTAATGTATTGACGTTATATTTTTAAAAATTCTCTTTAGGTAATTTTCTTTCCAATAAATTTATTTCGTCTAGCACATATAAGTATAAGCTATTTTGTAGAAAAAATACTGTGTAATATTTTCATGCTTTCTGTCATATTTATTTAGGATGCAAGGTCCAACTTCTGATACAACTTTAATACATTTGAGGTCGGGACATTTGCCCGAAGTCTCATAAAATATTTAAAGAAATATAGATGGATTACGTTTCTCTTTGAATTCAGTTACTTTGCGAGATAAACTAAAATCCATTCGATTTGCCATGAATTCGTTAAGTGTATGGAAAAGTGTTTAAGCGGAATGAGAATAAATATAAAAATAAGCTATGTTTGGAGTACCTAAAGCCCTAAAAAATATCGTATTGAGTTGGATAAATTTATGAAAAGCTTTTTAAATTGTACCTACGGTTGTAAGTTTTTTAAAGTAAGAGAAACATACATACAAAATAAAGGCTCTAACAAATTGGTCAATACAGTTCTGATATGAATAATAATTATTTCAGTCAGATTTCAGAATTACCAATCTGTGCGGTAGGTACTGAATTGAAAAAAACCGTCCGCTGCCGTATCCGGGACCCAATATAGTCGAATGGCATACTGATATCTGTTACCATCATTACTTTATCAGATAAGATAAGTATTTATGAAAACTCTCGTGTTGTAGCACTCAACGATATTTAGTTGCATATACCATGACGACGTTTCCTATTGAATTGATAACCATTCTTATTCTCAAAACCGATTAAAATTCCAGCCATACCTGAAATCCCTCGGCCTCTGATAGAAGGAAGTAGAAGCAGCCGAACCAGTGCGCCAAGATCAGCAGGATATGGATGAGATTGATGACACGCCAGAAGTTGGGGTACACCGTCCTTGACTCCACTATGTAGTAACAGCTCACAGCTCTGTACACCTGGTAGGAGGACGTTACAGATGGGTTAGGTAGGTACTCAAATGGTTTTCACGCATGGCGCCCGGAAATGAACAATCGCAAACCGTGAATGTTGAGCCACTCGTCATTATTCATAACTTAGCCGAGTTATACATACTTGTACTATTGCTCACCTTGTAATATTTTTTTTGTGTATCTGTTTTCTGTATCGCTTACTATGTCTGGTGTACAATAAAGAGTCTTTGTATTGTATTTGTATTGTAATAAATATTATCATTAGTAAACTAGAATAGCACTACACGGCCAAATTACGAATATGGAAGTGGGGCAACAATCCCAGTTCGCTACTGTGGGGTCGGAATGAAGCGTCAAAATTTAGGTAAACATAAATATTTTTAAAATCACATTTACACGTTCACAGACAAAATACCACTTTTAATAATTCGTGATACAGTGCAGAAATTTTCCATAAGTAACATACAAAGTGCCATTTAGAGAGCGGATTTGAAGTAGCGAATACAAGTTTAGTATGGATAAGACTAGTACAAGTAATAAATAAATATAATACGCAGGTAATAAATAAATTTTGCAGCAGCAGGTAATAAAGCAATTTGTGCAAGGTCCGCCTGGATTGCTACCACCATCTTGCTCACTAATCCTGCCGTGAAGCAGCAGCGCTTGCACTGTTGTGTTTCGGCGTGGAGAGTAAGACAGCCAGTGAAATTACTGGCACTTTAGGCGTCTAGGTTGGCAACGCATCTGCAATTCCCCTGGTGATGCAGGTGTCTATGGGCGGTGGTGACCTCTTACCATCAGGAGACCCACTTGTTCGTTGCCATCCAGTCGAATAAGAAAATTGATAAATAATTATTATGTTTAAGCTGTATAAAACTCCTTTAATTAGAATAAAATATTTTTCTTTACATTATACTTTGTTGCAAGAATAACATTTATTGAATTTAATTATATATAAGATTGCATTGACTTGATTGATTTTTTCGTGACATTTACTTTCTTATTTTTTTAATTTCTTTTTGTTATGCTACGCTACTTTGTCACGAATAAATGATTTCTATTCTATTCTATTAATTGCGGTAAGTAAGTAATAAGGTAAAACCAATAAAAAACATGATATGTAACCAATCGCACTAGTCATATCCATATTAAACTTGTAATCGTTACTTCAAATCCGCTCTCTATGGCGTCTGGGAATGGATTGTCGTATTATTTCGTTTTGAAAGTAAATGTTGCGGCAGTAACGACCATAGACGAAGACTGATATTTAAACAGTTCAGTCGCAGACGCAGTGTCACAATACGAGGTATTTTTTGTGTGTGCGACGAAGACAACTTGTGTACAAGTGCAGGAGTGTTTGCTGTGGCACTAGCAGCTTTGTGTCTCAGTCAAGCGGCACAGAATCACAGGCTTCCTACAAATGCTATGAAAAACAACCGGCAGTGGTTACATTTCCACTTTTGGTGTAACTCAAACCACCGTCTACAGTCGTAGTGACATCACGAAGGTTATGAATAATGTCTCTCGACGAACGTCCGTGAACGCGTTAATAAAATGATACATCGAGATAATTTTAAAAGAAAGTTACGGTTGTTAACTACGAATAATAATTTCTTATTCGTTCGTAGAATATTAAACAGAATATTATTATTACAGAGCATTATTCGTAGGTTATTAAACAGTTTATAAAAAAAAAACTACTCTAGTAGCTATTCCAATCAACTTCTACCTTCCTTTTTCAAATTGGCTTTTAATGAATATTTTTAAAACTTACTGGGTTTTATTATATTATGCTGTGTTTGAAAAGATCTAAAGAGAAGTTTAATTATTCATAGTATTTTTACTTTTAGCCCTTTAAGCTTTCATAACTCTTTGCGAGAGTTGAGAAGAATAAAGAATAGGAAATAATACTTCTTAACTGTTTACAGCATCATTTATTCAGTTGTTTCAAACGCGCATAAGTATACAATGAATAACTTAAAACAAATTGAACTCTAAAAAAGTCGAACCTCTATTACCTCGGCTGATAATTTGTTATTCTATCACCAATCACGCGAATCTAAATTCAAATTTGAGAACGCTTATTCGCCCGCCTGTTATTGAGTATAGACTTAACAATAGCGAGACAGTGCAATTTCGCGAACGGGTCCGATTTATTCCCAGCCATTATGGCGATTCACGAGGCTTCCCCCATTCTAAATCCCTGCTTATGGGTCACATTTGTGAAATCTCAGTAAGAAATTGGATCTGTGTTTAATTAAAATCTGCATTAATGAAATTTTCTTTCCTCGGGATTGGCAATTTCTTTATTCAACTTAGCTTTCGTTTCAACTTGTTTACGAAAATAAATATCGAAGTAAAACCATCTTCGCGTACCTAAGCTAGATACTACTTGTAGAAGTAGATAAAAACTTATCTGGGCTCTATTAATAACTATTTATACCGTCTTACAGTGATGTTATACGTTTTTTCTTTAACCTTTTAACCGCCACGGCCGGCCGCAGCTGACAAAAAAAAACTGAAAATCGTTCCATAATGCGCCACGAAATGCCGACATGGCCACTATGGCACTTTTTTCAGCTGACGTGTTTTACCGACCGTGGCGGTCAAAGGGTTAAACAATATTATAGCAATGCTAGAATAATTCTCAGTCTTACCTTAAAAAATCTAGGAAAGCGAATGATAGGGTTGACACCAATTTTGAGTTGCAGTAAGTCTAAGGGTGTCAGGGACACGATGTCAAGAAGAAACGGGCGCGATGCCAAATAATGCTTCGCTAATTTCCTCGAGTCGTATACCTAGAACACAATAGGAAACATAAGAACGAAAATTAAAACAGCAAGCAGAAAATCAATAAACTTTTATTGATCTAAATGTTGTTTAAGTATCGTAAACTTATTGTAAGTTATTTGATTTGAAGTTGCATTTTTGCTTGATTAATAATCAAAGCATTTTTGTTCCTTTAAAAGGATAAAGAATTTTGGCAAGAAAAATTGATATCTATCATCTACTAAAATACATATTTAATGAAGAAAGGTAGAATTATTTCTAATACAGGACAGTCAACGAGTTCATGCCGATTGAAACATAGTCTAAGGAAAATAGTTTTTTCTACTGAAGTAGTCGTTGGAATAACATATAAGTTGCTATTCTATTCGAAAAGTGAACCGTACTCAGTGTATTTCTTAGGAAACGTATCGACGACCGACCGTTACGTATCGACGATCGAAAGTTACGTATTCGACGATCGAACGCTCGATTTACGTCGTCGAATAGTAAACGACTGTTTTGTGAAAACGCTACACTAGAGGCACAGTTAAGTAATTTTACGGACGAATGTCGTTTCCACAAAACTTGATAGCATTTAAAGCTTTAAAGCTATCCCATTTATTAGAAAGGGTCAATAAAATTCTATGAAGCAATTCTCATGACAAATTAATGTTTTGTTTTTCTGTGTAAAACAATATATTTTTAACCCCCGACGCAAAAAGAGGGTTGTTATAAGTTTGACCGCTATGTCTGTCTATGTTTCTGTCTGTAGCTCTTAAACGGGTGGACCAATTTGAATGCGGTTTTTATATTTGAAATCAGGGTTGCTAGCAATGGTTCTTAGACATGTTTCATCAAAGTAGGTTCAGCCATTTTTGAGATATTAAACTTTGAAGTGACAAAGTCGGGAGTTTTCCAACTTTTTGTTGGTTAGGTTATTTATAAGCCAGCTAGTAGCTTTAAAAGTACTTACTATTATTTAAAAAAAAAAGGAAACAAGTTAAATAAAATGAGCAAGCCTTTGAACCGTAACCATTATAATGTGCAATAATTATCATACGAGTATTTATCATAGCTAATTGATCTACAAACGGCGGTTAATACAAATGATTATTTTGGGCACTGGCTGGCTTTTAAAATAACTTTAATACAAATGATTATTTGGGGCACTATCTGGCTTTTAAAATAACTTTCGACCGTAACGGTCGCCTTATTTAATTAATCCTTTTAATAGACGGATTGTTCATTCAAATATAACCGCGGTGTCTCCACAAGATAAAATGGTTGGAATACTTTACAAAGTTCGTTGCGGAAACCTAGGCCCTCAGGTAAATGTCCTGGAGAAGTTTATGTTTAGTATTGGGCATCCGCAGACTGAAGAAAATGATTAATAACTGTGTCCTGCAGTCTGATGTTACAAATTTAAATAAGTAGGTAGACCAGATTGCTGCGCGCAGGACGAAGCCAGTGTAAAGCAGAGTTTAGACTTGCAATAAAAATCGTGCAAGTTGCATTATAATTGCGGCGCTCGATTGACCACTACAAACTCGTTGGCTTTACGACCTCGCAATGTAATGCAACTTGTACGATTTTTCTTGCAAGTCTAAACTCGGCTTAATAAGTCCTCAAGCTCTGTTTAGACTTGCAAGAAAAATGGTGCAAGTTGTATTACATTGCGAGGTCGTAATGAGGACGAGTTTAAAGTGATCAATCAAGCGCGCAATGTACCTAATACTACTTGAGCGATTTTTCTTGCAAGTTTAAACTGACACACTTGGAATCACAATCGTTTCCACCACTTCTCTCTGTCGCACGTCATAAGGCGAGGTTAGAAAGAGATGGTAAATATGATCGGGAACGTCAGCGCGTTAGAAAAATATTGCCTAAGGTCTAATCTTAGATTTAGGTTATACCATAAGTCCCTGTTCGAGGTACCCCGTCCTGAGTTGCACGACGAGGTCGAGGGCGAAAACTGCGTCGCTGATGCCATCACAAGCCAGCCAGAAATAGTGGAACATTATCTGTGGAAAAACAATACAATATAATAAAAATATTCTTTATTGAGCACCAGTGGAATAAGTTTATATGAAAAGACACGATACAGATAAACAATATCTGGAATGATTGTCCTGCCGTAAAGGCCAGTATGCATGGGTTTGATTCCTTTGACTATTTCTTAAAGGAGAGATAAAAAGAAACTAAGTTCAAAAGATTTCTTAAAATTGCTTCAGTTATTTCATTACATATGAACAAACAAGTAAGCTAGATATCTATTATGATATAAAACCTAATAAATAATTTTTGTTATACACAAAATATACATAGATCAATTGATAGAACAAAAAATTAACCTAAACATAAAACTAAGACCTAAACTACTTACAACCTAAAAACCACCATTCCGCGTCGTACCGGCTCAAAGATAAGTAAGTTCACAGATAACTAAGATAACTAAGTTCATTGATATTTATTAGGCAAAGAGTTAAAAAAACTTTTTGTCTTTATTATTTTTAGCCTGTCTTTAAATTAAAGTCGGCAAAACTTCTGGTATTGCTAAGGTTTTTCCCGCGCTAATTGAAAATTAACTAAGTTAATTTTCAGTGTTTCTAGTCTATTGTCTGGATTTTTTCCCGAAACGAATCGCAAACGTCCATAATCCGAAGACATTAACATCTAAGGCGTAAAGTTAATGATTATATCATGGACAGGGATATTTGGAAATAATTCCGATCCGCATTGACGATCCCTTACTTCAAATAGCGAACCTATTGTGTTAAAAATAAAGCTGTGTTAAATAATTGTGATGGATAGATATCATTAATAAAATCTGTTTTAAAAAGATATATACCTCGTTGAGTTTCTTGCCGGATTCTTCTCAACTCAACAGAGGTTTTTTCCGAACCGGTGGTAGATTTTTTTGACATTCATATAAGTGCTTGGTATAGTATAGCTTCAATTGAATAAAGATATTTTGACTTTGACTTTAAATCACTTATAATCTATGTGTATAATGTATACCTGTGTTTTCCGTACTGCTTACTATGTTTTGGTGTGCAATAAAAAGAGTTATTGTATTGTATTATTTTCAAATGCTAGTACACTTAAACTATTTTGCTATAATGTTGGTCAAAAGATTGGTTTTCTTTTTCTTTCTCATTTGTTTGGATCTTGTATGCATGCATTTTCCCGAAGAAGCGTGCGAACATTATTAAACACATCAATTGTTTCCAAGTCAGTGGTGCCGACACCTTATTATAGATAGTTAAATGGAAAATTTAAATGTAAATTAGACGCAGTAGAAAACCTTTAAAAAGTTACAAAACTTAAAAATCTCTCTCTTATCTCTTAGATAAGTGTAAAATGAATGAAAGTTTATTAGTGTAAACTTAACAAAAGTTTTAGATTCTAAGAGACGAGCTTCTATTTTATCACCTAAACCCTGTGGATCAAAAACTTTAATTCCTCTACATAGGTACACCAGACTTGAAACAAAATGAAACCGTTGTTTGTCTCTTTCACTCTCTTTTCAATTTCACTGTCTGCTTTCGAGACAGTGATTTAGAATATCGAATAATGGACAGAAACTAGTTGAACTGTATTCAACTGCATTGATAGACGAATGTATTCAATCAGAGTTCAAAATACTATTGCCGTCCAAATTTCAAGTTTCTACCGATTCAATCAATACTGCTTTTGACAGACGGAGCAGATATTTATAAGTATAAATGAATTAATGAAAATAATTTATTTGACATATACAAAAACTGCAGTTTTTTTTCACAGAACCGTGCAAAACTGTTTTCACGGTTTGCCTGTAGCATGCAGTCTCTATATGAACATAAAATAATATAATATGTAATTAAAATTGCACAAATGTCTATATTGTTTCAATTACATAATATTGTGACACCACTGACAACAGCGACAATCACTGTTTTATGAAAGAATTACTAACAAATGTTTTTTAAAGAGCCATTTAAATGTATTGTTCAGTTTGTACAGCGGTGCAGCGGAGGCTTCGTAATTGGGCATCAAGGGTATCCTTTGAGTACAGGACCCCAAAAACGATATACCTACCTACCTTATACGTAGTTGAAGTGAAGAGAGTTGAAGTGAATGATTACACACACATCTACATGAAGAACTGATTGCATAAATGGATAATGAATGAGTAGGTATATCATATGTCAAAACTCCGCTGTCATTACATGTGTGCGTGACCTCAACTCTGGTGGCACTATTTAAGCCTACAGCAGCTGAAGGCATCAACAGGAAGATCACCTATTAAGTGTAAAGATTAAATTCGCTTTAACGAGCATGAGTAAGTTTAAATTGATCCACATTCAGAGCACTTCATATAATAATCATGACGCCATTGACGCTTTATTGTGCTCCTGGGTCCTCGGAAATTGTATGTTAATTAAGGGTTCGCATCAAGGTCAGAATCATTATGTTGGATTTAGAGATAAGGTAATCACTTGGTAATTAATATTTATCTAATGCCATGGGAAGTTTTCAAGCTTATTATTATGATTAAATTATAAATAACTAGGTACTATAGGGTTACCCGTAGGTATAGTCGCAGAATGTATAGTATTATGTTGAACATGTGATGAAATATTCGTTATTATTGTGTTACAGGCCAATGCCATCTAAGAAAATCAGATCTAACCAAGTTCAAAAAAAGAAGAAGGCTGTGGATTTCACTATTTCAATTTAAGGTCTTTGCAGGCAATAACATTGCAGGCAAATAAATAAAACTAGACAATTCTCAATAATATAATACAAAAAACAATGCATCCTACTAATATTATAAATGTGTAAGTTTGTGAAGATGTTTGGATGTTTGTTACTCAATCACGTCTAAACCGCTGAACCGATTTAGATGAAACTCGGTATACAGATAGCTTGAGTCCCCGGGAGGGATATAGGATAGTTTTTATACCGGAAAATTGCATAGCTCCCGCGGGATAGCGATAAACGAATACTTGGCGGACGGAGTCGCGGGCAACGGCTAGTGAGAAAATAAAAGGTAGTTACCTACATAGTATGTTAATGAACATTTATTAGCACTGTTGCTGTTTAATTTCCTCACACGCAAAATATGTATAACTTGTTCACGTTTTATGCATTTATTGTACAATCTCTTATATTTGTTAACATTTATAAAGTTACTGATTATATCATGGACAAGGATATTTGGAAATAATTCCGATACGCATTAGCGATCCCTCCAAATAGCGAACCTACTGTGTTAAAATAAAGTTGTGTTAAATACTTGTGATGTATATCATTTAATAATATTGTAAATCTGTTTAAAAAAATATACCTCGTTGAGTTTCTTGCCGAATTCTTCTCAACAGAGGTTTTTCCGAACCGTAGATTTTTTTTAACATTCAAGTGCTTGTTATAGCTTAAATTTAATAAAGATATTTTGACTTTGACTTTATTTCCTGAGGTCGTACTATCATTTTTAGCATTTTATGCATTAGTAATACAAACGCCCTTGTTGTTACCTAGACTTTTGATCTCACTAAATAATGCTAAACTATACAAAGAGTAGGTACATATAGATAGATACTAGAGAAACTCTGAGTTGCCTTCTAAAAGGCCAATAGAAACGGATGGGTGTTATCTGTTTGAAACTTTTGACCTTTGTCTGTCTGTTAATAGCATCATTATAACCCGTAAACTACCAAACTAGTAGTTTGATCGAATATTAAACACAAACATTTTGTTTGATTTCCACTTTTAGTGGTCGAAACTTGAAATTTGGTACGGATAATATATAATCTTGAAATGCAGTTGTAACTTATTTATGTAAATAATCAATATAAATAAAGTGGGTATATCTAATTTTCATTATACATATAAAATAAAATGTGGGTACTAATTGAATTTATTAAGAGTGGATATGACACAAAATTGTAAAAGATCATGTCGTTTGTCACACTGATTATTGGAGTATATAAGCATTATTTAATGCCATATCTGGAAATAGCACACATTTGTGATTACTATTTATTTCGTAACGCGGATATGGTATAAATTTAATGTAATTTACTTAGTAAAAAATAAGTATTTTGACACAACGATTCCCGTCTCGTTCGGGCAAAAGATTATTCATGATCTAAAATAGTTAACTTAACTTGAAATCCATTTTGGTAACAAATAGACATGGCACAAACGTATTCTCTCTTGACGATATGTAGTTTAGATAATAATGCATGTGTAGCCAAAAAAATACAGACAACAAAAAACTTTATGTTATTATTTTACAAACGCATTAGTTTTAAATATGCAAATCTCATGTCACACTATCATAAAGCCAGTTACACACAACCAACCTCAACAGTAATCTCACGGGTAGCCAAGCTGTCAGATCCTCCCCTTCTCACTTCTGATTGCCCCCGGCTCATTAGATTAGACAAATGGGGCTGAACATGGCGAATGCCTTTTGTTATTACACCCCGCTACTGTTAAGTTGTTTATCTGGGTCATACAAAGAATAGAAGTTTAACATTGTTTTATCGAAGAATTGGATTAATGTACGGCATTATACGTGGCAAATGCAAAACTGCGGAAGTAAAGAATCCCACTAAAATTATAAATGTGAAAGTTTGTAAGTCTGTTAATAATAATGTCTGTTAATATAAACAATAAACCAAAAATTGAACCGACTACAAAAAATCATGAAAATATTTTTCCACCAGTGAAGTCGGTGCCTCAGCACGAGCCAGCAGGAGTGGACCTATAAATAGTCGTCTACCTCACCTAAATACATACTATAACTATATATTGGACTTAAATCAATCCTGCTGGCTCGTGCTGAGGCACCGACTTCAGACTGGTAGAAAATTATTTTCATGGTTTTTTGTAGTCGGTTATATATAAAAAAAAATACGCTTTTTAATGTAAATAATCTAAGATACAATAGTTTAATGTCAACTGCTGGTCACCTTTTACAAAAGATTGTTTTTCCCGATGCAGAGACGTCCATTATTGAAGTCATGGTGCTTCACCACCCGTTCCATTTCACCATATGCATTACGACGAGCATAAATAACTTAGCAACTGTGTTAAAGTAATTGAAATTTAACCCGTGAAATACTAGTTACTTACTGAGTAGCTACTCGTAGTAACTCCGATGGTCAACTGTTGGTCTTCATCATCAGTTCAACTTCACCAAATGATGATTTTCAAAAGCAAATGCACGAGTTACTACTATATAATATATATCCAAATTACCATAGGTGTCCCTACAATAATTGAAGAGTTCCCTCGATTTCCTTAGGATCCAATCATCACATCCTGATTCGGTGCTTATGGGACCTAATTGAAGACGAACGAAAAAATTTTTTTTTCAAATCGGTTCACAAATGACGGAGTTCTGAGTTAACATAGGTACATAAACAATAATAATAATGATGATAAAAAAAATACAACCGAATAGATAACCTCCTCCTTTTTTTGAAGTCGGTTAAAAAGAGAAGGTAGCCCTCACGTCGTACGAGTATAAGGAAGTTAAGGAGGCAGCTTTGAGTAGAGAGAATTGGAGAGCTAGTCTTCGGCTACACCGATAAGAGTGTAACTTTTAAATAAGAAAGAAGAGAATGGTTTGTTTGTTTGTTACCTCATCATGATCTAAACAGCTGAACCGATTAAAATGAAATTCGGTATACAGATAGTTATAAGTCCCGGAAAAGGACATAGAATAGCTTTTATCCCGGAAAATTGCAGTTTCCGCGGGATAGCGATAAACGAATTCTACGCAGACAGAGTCGCGGGAAACAGGCCAGTGGAATAATATAATATATTTTATGAGCATGAGCTCAGGGCATGAGTGAAGAAGGTGCCTTATTTAATTCAGTTTTACTACTTATAAGTATATAAAGATTTGCGAAAGATTTGATTGTGCGAAATTACATTTGAAATTTAGGTACCACCAGCCGAGTACTGCCTTTTCGCAAAGTAACGTTTGGCAACCTGTTTCATTTCGCAACTTTTCATTTCGCAAACTCTAAAACTGTAAATATTTCAGGATTTATTTCAGGGCCATCGTGTAGAACCCTTTAGGTTAGGTCAGGTTAATTTTATAAAAATACTGAAATATTTACAGTTTCAGAAATATTAAACAGTTGGGAAATGAAACAGGTTGCCAAACGTTATTCGCCGAAACATTACTAAACCACCACCAGCTTTACGTAGAAGGAAAACATCGTGAGGAAACCTGCACAAATTGCAAAGCAATTTAATGATGTGTGTGAAGTTCTCAATCTGCACTGACACTCTGATTCTGAGAGAAGGCCTGTGCCCAGCACTGGGACGTAAATAGGCTGCGATGATGATGACAAAAATTTAGTTTCCCATATTTTTAAAGTTTACGTTAAGTACATAATTTTTCTGAACTTTCTACCTACGTATTATTGGATGACTGGCAAGCAATTAGATAGAATATTAGTTGTTTATTAGTATTGTCTCTAAGCAAAATTGTTCTCAAAAATAATAGGTACAAACCGTACAAATGTACGAACAAGCCGCACTGTTTCCTATATTAACAGGGTATCATCCCTAGAAGGAAGACACTTTAGTTTTAAAGTATCTACTCATTTACACAAACAATATCTACGAGTTTCATTCCCAGTTAAATCCCAAAACTATCGCTTCATTAAGCAATAAAACTTAATGTTGAGATTTACTGCAACAAAGTTCATTGTCTTTATACAAAAACTAATCCATTTCAATTCAAAGAACTTACCAACCTAATTTGATTGTGTTAGCCACGTTTTACTCAAACTCTTGCACACATAGTTTCCAAAACGACATTTACTGTCGCTAAGAAACATGATAACTTTACTTGTTTCGCTTTAGAGTTGAAAGTGGTCTAGCATTCGCTTTAGTAGGTACTGTTTTTAGAGCTGTGAAGACCTGTGTTCGGTCTGGGTGAGTCCCGTGGGTGTATTTAAGAACCTACTATCGTTTCGTATTTACTTAGCTCCGTCTTGGGAAATAATGAAAACGTAAGTCCACTGGGGCCTTCATTGCGTTCAAGTTTCTAAAGTAAGACGTGTTTATTTTAGATATCCAAAGTTATCTCTTTGAGCTTAGTTGATATCAAAAGTTTTTAAAACAACTCGTTAATATTCCAGTGTGGTAACAAGATTAACTATAGCGGCGGTTTGAAGTGGGTTACAGAGTCGTGTGGTTTTCTTAATTATATTAACCTGATGGGGAAGGAGACATCTTGCTGTGTGACATTTAGTAGTTTCATGGAAATAATACAAGCGGACGGTCAAAGAAAAGTGGTCTTTATCCAGCGGTAGGCGAATTTGGTTTTATTTTGAACATTTAACCGTTTTTAGGGTTTCAACCTCGAAAGGAAAAAATGGAACCCTTATAGGATCACTTTGTTGTCCGTCCGTCCGTCTGTCTGTCAATATCCTTTTTCTAAGAAACGCGTAGAGGTATCAAGCTGAAATTTATATCAAATACTCAGGTCTACTGTCCCTTGGAGCTGTGAAAAAGTCAAACTTCCAAGCCAACGCAATCAAAAGATACAGCCGTTTATGACGCAAATTTCCGCAAATATTCGAAACTCGCAAGGGAATCAAAACCTACAGGGTACTTCCCGTGAAATCAGAATCTTGAAATTTGGTACGAAGCAACGTCTTATAGCACAGATAAAGGAAAAATTGTGAAAACCGTAAATGTTTAGTTACATCATAAAATAAAAATATTTATACGGAACTCTCGGTGCGCGAGTCCGAGTCGCACTTGGCCGGTTTTTTTCAACCCTAGACCCTCTCGAGTGGCACCCGCGAACCAGAGACGAAGCGCTGGCAGGCCTCCCGCGGGCAACCGGGGATGCAAGGGGCGAGTTATCGGTATGGTAGCGTTCTAAGGACCGTTCTGCAGAAAATCAGCGCTGCAGGCGTTTAACGCTTCGGCATAATGCTGAGTCAGCGGCCGTTTCACTTTCGCGGGGACACACAACATTGTTTATATTGTATTTACTATTTTCATGTGTTTTTCTGTAATTTTTTTTATTTTTTATTTTATTTGTGTTAATTTTGCTGTATATGTGTGTCTTCTGTGTTAGTGAATAAATGTCTTCTTTCTTTCTTTCTTTCTAAGAGGGAGCCTCTGTTCAACAGTGGACGTCTTCGGTCTGATGATGTAACAACGTTTTTTTTTAACTAAATACGTCATTTTACTAATTTAATTTATGTGTGTCACGTATTCTGCTCACGTCATTATGATTAGAGAACAAACATGTTAATTTTCCAAACCTCTAACTTAGACGCGGCATTATCATTTCATACTCCAGTAACCAAGTAGGTAGCTAAATATAGTTGAGGGATAGTAAATAGAAGGAATATTAACCAACTAGGTAACTAAATATAGTAGAAGTATAGTTAGTCCATACTAACTCCATATCCATATATGAATTTGATAATCATGATTAAGTTAGCCATTAAATCAAGATTGTTAACAATTGGATTTCATAAGAGAGAAGAGAGAGAAAATTTTATTTACACATATTTGATACACATAAAAATACATTAGATGGAAAGAATAAAAAAATAACATCAAATAGTATAAAGTGCATGGGCCCCACTCAGCATAATGTTACGGCAAGCCGCAACGCTGTTTTTCAGTGGAACCCATTTAAAAACTAAAACATATAAAACTATGACGACACGAACGCCAGCAGAAATAAATTTGCTAAGAAACTTTCAATCCGGAAGCATATAATTATTATGGCATCACTCGATCAGTTTAACCATTTTCATAAGTTCATTTCATAAGTAAGAAAAACTAAATATTAACGGATAAATATAGTTAAAAAATATGTAAATATTATCAAACACATGAAATTAAATAAACAAATAATAAATAATTATCCCACTATCCCACTATAATAATAATAAATGCGAGTTTGTAAATCTGTTTGTTTGTTTATTTGTTTGTTACTTCACCACGTCTAAAGCACTGAACCGATTTAGACGAAATTCGGTATACAGATAGTTTGAGTCCCGGAGAAGGACTTAGGATAGTCTTTATCCCGGAAAAATAACAAGTTCCCGCGGGATAGCGATAAAGGAATTCTGCGCGGAAGAAGTCGCGGGTAACGGCTAGTCATTACTAAATATAAACTCGATTCGATTACTAGAAGTAGCTAATATTAACCCTCAATAATTAAATAATGATAATAGATCGTTCACCATAATCTTTAATATATAAAAATGAATCCCTATTTCCCCTGGTCACGGCATCACGCGTGAACGGCTGGACCGATTTCGCTTTTTTTTTGTTGTGTTTGCTATTGTCAGGAGAAGGTTCTTATAAAAGACGATTTAGAAAATTAAAAAATAATCTACACCCGGGGTGAAGCCGCGGGCACCGGCTAGTATTTAAATAAAACCTCCATGCCTTTAACTGCAGAGTGCCCACGCACTTAGTAAATAGTTAATAACTTTTTGTTTTCAGCATTAAAAAAATAACGTTAATCTCATTAATAATGGTACGATTATAACAATAGACTTAACTAACTGAATTCAGTAAGATAGGTCCTGTTCACGTCTCTCGAATCATCCTGTACATAAATAAACATAAAAGTTATATAAGTAGTTTGTAAGATAACTGACATCAGATTAAAATACACTGACTTTAGTCGCCATTTTAAGAGAGCCCATACAAAACAAAGCCAAAAATAGCTATGAACTTATTATAAATTATTGGTATTCGTTTTCAAGAAACAACGAGGAATCAGTAATGATTGAAGCCAGTTAAAATTAATAACAATGAATGGAAAGCCAAAAGGGAATCTTTAGGGAAAAGCTTTTCTTAACTAACCGCTTCTTTAAATCCGAAAATCCAACATTGAAATCTAGGACCTAAACGTTTCTCATCATACAAAGTTGAAAGCAGTAAAATCGAGTAAAAAGGGTTTTCGAATTGAATCAATGCGCACAGACTGAATAAATTTGATTAGATGTAGTTTTGAGAAGTATGCAGCTATGGAGCAAATGATACAACCGACTTACTTGGAAGCTAATTTATTACTCAATGTCAATATGGCCGAATGACAGTCGCGCGCGTTTGTTTCTGTGTTCGAAACAAATACACATCATTTCTCCACCGTCAATTTTAAGACCTGACAAGAAAAACACAAATAAACATCACACACAACATAATGATAACACTAAACCTTATAATCTATTTTTTTGGACCTTGGTCTAAGAGTAGGCCTACCGACCTGAGGCAGCGGCGGTGAAGGCAATGCGTCGCTAACAGTGGCGACTGGTGCGGCCGCCTCTGCTGCCGGCGCGCGCGGCTCAGCGCTGGTCTCGTCCTCCCCCGACAGGGCTGTGTCGTACTCGTCACTCATAACGTCAACAGGCAGTGTATCTGACTGCAGCGGTTTCACCTTCGGGGAAGTCGATGGTGGTGACGGCTGAGACGCGGGCGTCGCCTGGGATTGAGGCGGCAACGCCGGTGGTTGTACCGATGACGGCTCGTCGGCCGGTGGCAGATATATATCGCCATCAAAACCTTCACCCTCGTTGCTTAAACTTAAATGAATCCCTTTATATTTCATCATCTGGTCGAGATGACGCCTACACACAGTTTTATAGTCATGTGCGTATATTTCGAACATTCTGTTGCCTATCTTGCTACGTATCTGACCTAAAGTCCACGTCTCCCTTCTATCAGTAAACCATTTTACCCAGACATTTTCTCCCACATTAAAAATTCTACTCTTATGCTGAACAGTACTTGCTCCATCGCAGTTTTCTTTGCTTTGACCCTGAGGCAGAATAAGGTCCAATCGTGATCTCAAATTGCGACCCATCATAAGATACGCAGGTGTTTGACCTGTCGAGCAATGGGGCGTATTACGATATTCAAACAGAAAACCTAATAATTTGTCATGGACCTCACCCTGTGACCCAGTCGTTTCTACAATACATTTAATCATCTTTTTAGATGTGCGCACCGCATTTTCAGCAAGTCCGTTACTGCACGCGTGATACACGGGAGACGTGACGTATTGAATTCCATTCATTGAACAAAAGTGTATAAATTCAACTGAATTTATTTTAACGTCATTGTCTGATACAATAACCTGCGGTATGCCATATCTAGAAAACAGTTCCTTCAACTTCAAGATCAGCGCTCGAGTGGTGGTGCCATTACTCATGAACAAACATTCCAACCATTTACTATACGCGTCAATGACAACTAAGTACACCTTCTGGTAAATGGACATGTAGTCGATATGTATCCGATGCCACGGCGCGGGAGGCTGCGGCCAAGGCGCGGGCGCGGCGACGGGCGGCGCGGGCCGCACGGCCACGCATGCGGCGCATGAACCAATCCACCGCTCGATGTCGGCATCGATTTTGGGCCACCACATTTTACTTCGTGCAATACTTTTGGTCTTTACTATGCCTAAATGACCAGAGTGTAAATCTTGGAGCAGCTGATTTCGAAATGCCGACGGTACAACTACTCGATGACCTCGAAAAATGCAACCATGCTCCACTTCCAGATCTGCCTTGCACTGGAAATAAGGCAAGACTGAGGGACAATTCATTTTTCGCGGCCACCCTTGATTCATATACTGAATCACTTTTTTCAAAGTCGAATCATTAGCCGTCGCTTCCCTTAATTTCCGTAACGTTACTGGAGCTACATTGGCATCTAAAAATTTCAAGAAGGACATATCATCCTCCCCTGTATTTTCCGAATCTGACAACGGTGCACGAGAAAAGAAATCCGCCACGATGTTATCTGCGCTTCTAATATACTGCACCTCGTAATTATACGCCGACAAAATGATAGCGTATCGCTGCAATCGCGACGCAGCCATAACCGATATCCCGTTATTTTTTTGAAAATTGACAACAGAGGTCGGTGATCCGTTTTTAAAATAAAAGGTTCTTGCCTACCATATAGATACTGGTGAAACCTTTTTACACCAAATATAATTGCGGTGGCTTCTTTTTGTATCTGGCTGTAGTTTCGTTCGCTGGAATTAAGCGAGCGCGAAGCGAACGCGAGCGGGCGCTCAACTCCGGTGTGCGGGTCGCGTTGTGGTCGCAGCGCGCCGAGCCCGGCGGGGCCCGCGTCCACGCTCAGCACCAGCTGCGCCGCGGGGTCGAAGTGCGCGAAGAGCACAGCTCCCGCTTGACCGCCTCGAACGCGTCCTGCTGCCGCCGGCCCCACTGCCACTCGCACCCTGAACGTAGTAATTCGTGCAGGGGGCTCAATAAGCTTGAAGCGTTCGGTACGAAACTACGGTAATAATTTACTAATCCCAGAAACCTCCTCACCTCAGTTACATTTGTAGGTGTCGGCGCGTCTTTAATGGCTTCGACTTTTTCGTGCATTTTTGCAGACCGTTTTTACTTATTACGTAACCTAAATAGGTTACATTACTGCTAAAGAAAACACATTTTTCTTTTTGCAACCTTAAACCTGCGTCGCTAAGTCTGGTTAAAACCTCACGCAAACGAGCTAAATGCAACTCGTCAGTCGGCCCCGTGACGCACACGTCATCCAACCAACAGCTGACGCCCTCGATGCCCAGCAACAGAGACTCCATAGCGCGCTGGAAAATAGCCGGTGCGTTAGCGAGTCCGTACACAAGTCGCGTATATTTGTATAGACCTTTCGTAGTGCTGATAGTCGTAAGAGCCTGCGAACTCTCAGACAAAACGAACTGATTATACGCATTGCTAAGATCCAGTTTTGAATAACTCTGCCCACCACCTAATTTAGCAAATACCTCTTCTATGCGCGGCATAGGATACTTATCGATAACCATGTCCTTGTTTAATGTTACCGAAAAATCACCGGCTATTTTAATCTTTCCGTTTTCTTTTAAAACAGGTACAATCGGCGTTGCGTACTCCGAAAAATTAACAGGCACGAGTATGCCTAAGCTAACGAGCCTGTCGATTTCTTCCTCTACCCTATTTTTAAGGGCAAAAGGAACTGAACGTGGCTTGAAATACTTAGGTTTCGCGTTCTCTTTTAATTGTAGTTGGACTTCGAACTTATTAAATGTACCCAATTCCTCTTTAAATAAGTTGCTGAAACGTGCCAATAACTTGGATACCTCACTCGAGTTCTGCTCTGGTTCGACAAATTTATTATCTACAGCAATAGACAAATTAAACTTGGCCATAAAATCACGTCCTAACAGTGGGGGTCCACCATTTTCTATTACGTAAATTTTAATTTCTTGTTGTTTATTCAGATAAACAACTTTAGCTGAGAAAAACCCAATGGCATGATTTTATGGCCATTGTATAGACACATTTTCAGATCGCTTTTCGACAATGGCAGACTAGCAAAATGCTTTTTGTACAATTTGTCACATATAACAGTAGTACCCGAACCTGAGTCGAGTTCCATATCCAGTTTCGTATGATTAACAGATACATTAAGTGATATTGGTTTATAATTAACATACCTCAAGCTCAGAAGTTCGCAATCCTTACAATCAACGCACTCATTAACCTCTGGCGCCAAAAATTCGGCTTCGACGTTATGCACAGGGCAGTCAGGTTTCTTAGAAACGCATACTTTCTTAAGGTGTCCCTTTACACCACACACTTGACACCGGTAGGTTTTGTAGCGGCACTTGCTAGCGTCGTGGCTCTTCATACCGCACACCGAGCAGAGCCTCGGCCTGGCGTCGCGGTTGCCGGCGGCGGCGGCGGCGCCGGCGCCCCAGCGCTCGCTGCCCGCTCGGTACACCGGCTCCTGCTTGACGGTCCCGTCCACTCCAGAGGCGCGCGCCTGCTGCGCGCACTCCATCTGCTGCGCCAGCTGCATGGCCTTCGCGAGCGTGAGCGTGGCGGCGTCCTGTTCGAACAGTCGTTCGCGTTCCTTGCCGGCGCGCAGCCCCAGCACGAACTTGTCCGTCAGCAACAAGTCCAACGCGCTCCCGAACTCACAGTGAACAGCTAATCCCCTGATCCGAGCCGCCCACTGTTCGACGCTCTCTCCTACGTCACGCCTCGCCTCGTAAAACTTACATCTATCGGCAAACGTACATCTCTTCGGTGAAAAATGCTCGTTGAGTACTTTTAGCAGCTCGTCGTATCCGACGGCGGCAACGTCCCGCGGATGCACCAAGTTCTTCAATAGTCGGTATGTCTCGTCGGACAAATGCGTTAGTAACAGCGCACTCTTTGTCCCTGCTTCCACAATCTTATTTAGAATAAGAAACTGCTGCAAACGACTGTGGAAAATCTCCCACTCTTGGGAATTATGATCGAAAGAATTGAGGCTCCCCAAATAAGACATGACTTTTTTAAAAATTTTTAAAGACACGTAAGACACACACACAACACACACACGCGGGTAAGACACAAATCGTCGCCAATGAGAAGTATGCAGCTATGGAGCAAATGATACAACCGACTTACTTGGAAGCTAATTTATTACTCAATGTCAATATGGCCGAATGACAGTCGCGCGCGTTTGTTTCTGTGTTCGAAACAAATACACATCAAGTTTACCGCTTTGTTCGAATAATGATGTCGGGACTGGACAAGAATATATTTATTAAAAAATATATATATTACCAGTCTGAAGTCGGTGCCTCAGCATAAGCCAGCAGGAGTGATTGAAGCCCAATATACTCGTATTGTTGTAGGTGAGGTAGACGATTAGAGGTCCACTCCTGCTGGATCATGCTGAGGCACCGACTTCAGACTGCTAGAAAATTATTTTCATGGTTTTTAGTAGTCGGTTCTATTTTTAGTTTAGTTTAGTTTTGTTATATTATTTTTTTCACGCTTTTTAGTGTAAAAGATCTAAGATACAATAGTTTAATGTCAACTGCTCGTCACCTTTTACGAAAAATTGCTTTTTCCGATGCAGAGACGTTAATTATTGAGGAGCCCTGGTGCTTCTAACCCGTTCCATTTCACCATATTAATTACGATGAGCTTAAATTGCTTAGCAACTGCGTCAAAGTAATTGAAATTCAACCCGTGAAGTACTTGTTATTGAGTAGTCGCTCCAAATTTGGTCTTCATCAGTTCCACTTCGCCAAATTATGATTTTCAAGAGCATGCACGAGTTACTAATAAATATATCGAAATTTCCATAGGCATTCCTACAATATCTGAAGAGTTTCCTCGATTTCCTTAGGATCCAATCATCAGATCCTGATTTGGTGCTTATTTTCAAATCGTTTCATAAATGACGGAGTTCTGAGGTAACAAACATAAAAAAAATACAACCGAATTGATAAACTCCTCCTTTTTTTGAAGTCGGCTACAAATACGTTTTACTCCATATATAAATATTTGTCAATCCGAAGTCCTCTTGCCGTGCCTAGATTGTTAAAAAAAGTAACTTGACCAAATATCCATATCCATACTAATATTATAAATGCTAAAGTGTGTGTGTTTGTGTTTGTATGTTTGTCCGTATTTCACGTCGAAACGGATCGACGTCATTTTTGGCATAGAGCTAGTTTATTATCCAGTGACATATAGGCTATTTTTTATCCCGGAAAAATGCACAGTTCCCAAGGGAACAGCGCGCGATAACCGAATTCCACGCGGGCGAAGCCGCGGGAAAAAGCTAGTTAAAAAATAAAGGCCGTGCCAGGATAGACTAAGCGTTTCTGTCCCCATCGAGTTTTGGCTTGTTATTTTTATGGATGGTGTAACTCCACAATATACCAAATAAACCAGCTCAAAACTTCATAGTTTTAGATAAAAAAAAAAAAAAAAAATGATAATATATCAATAATTTTTGTTTTTCCAGTGAAATAGGGTGTTTTAATTGATTTTGTTTGGTTTACCCTTGAAATGTCGACAAACTTTTAATCGAATATCAGTTAAAAGTCAAGTTCCCTTTTTTTTCATTTCATCGAATATTCATTACCTGATTAAAAGAAGTATTTTTAAATCACAGATTTTTAAATTCTGGAAATATTATTTAATAGATAGTTTATTTGGCAGAACTTCATTTCATATTTTATTATTTTATACTTTTTTGAATGAAAATTATTTATTTATTTATTTTTGTAGCGATTTTCTTTTGTTGGGGTTGCAGTCCCAACCTAACCTAACCTGCTTTTCTGGTAGCGATTTATTTTTATTGGGGTCGCAGATCTAACTTAACCTAAACTACTTTCTTGGTAGCGATTTATTTTTGTTGGGGTCGCAGTTCTAACCTAACCTAATTTACTGGTAGCGATTTTTTGATGGGGTCGCAGTTCTAATCTAACCTACTTTTATGGTAGCGTATGGGGTCGCAGTTCTAATCTAACCTACTTTTATGGTAGCGATTTATTTTTGTTGGGTCGCAGTTCTAACCTCACCTAATCTACTTTTCGGGCAGCGATTTGGAACAAGGGATTTATTTTTGTTTGGGGTCGCGGTTCTAACCCAACCTAACCCATTTTTTTGGTACCGGTTTATTTTTTAGGATCACAATTTTATTCTAACTTATCCTAACCTAATTTTCTGGTATGCGATTTATTTTTGAGGTGGTAGTTCTGACCTAAATTATTTTCTGGTGTTTTATAATATACGTAGAAGAAATAAACAGCGATATCAATTTAGTTGTTCTGTCTCATGAATAGTTGATGAAATGTGTTTTTAAGGAAATAATAATCCTTGAACTGTTGTTCTAATAATTGTTTTAATATGTAATGAATAGTCGATGAAGTGAAATTACTCCAAGAGAAAATATTAGTATTGAATATTCTATGAATTGATTTCGATGAAATGAAATTCGATAAATAGTGTGTTGACATTTCAAGGGGCACCCGATCAATACGGATTAGTAAAAAAATGCATGTAGCGAAAGAAACGAATAGAAATTAAATCGTGTGAGAGAATAAACTAGTGGTTGTAATAACGTATGGAAATAAAAGAAAATGGGGAAAAATCAAATGGAGAAAAAAGCGAACGGGACGATAAATACTGGGGAAAAATAATATTCGGTAATTTATCTATACAGTCATTTTTCACCAATGATACACCCTACGAGCTATATATCTATATATTTTTTATAAATCGTAAGCGTCGGTACATTTCATATATTTTTGGTAATAAAAACCTTAATGAACTAAAAGTGACAAGTATATAATATCATACACATGTATGTTTCTCTGAAAAGAAGTTAAATAATTTCGTTTCAGGATTGATTTAGTATAGCGAGCGGTTGTAAAAATTTTAGTTAACTCATACCGACCCAACTAAATGAACCGTGGTATACAATGTATAGCGTAGCTCAGGGTTGTTTTATAAAAAAGCGAATAGTTCATGTACTAATTAACATGAGTGTCACGTGTCTTTCCTGATGAACAATAACTATCGCAATTTAAATTAACGCCCAGCTTTTTGGTCTCTGTTGCGTAATGCGTTAAATAATCGTTCGCTACTCAAATATTCCTTAATGAAATGGCATTGTCAACAAACGTCAGGCTAATGCCTCTCAAACAAAATCATACAGTTAATTAATCTCTTCATAATGACAAATATAATATGCTCGGTATTTTGTAATACAGTCTAGTATGCTATTTTGCTGTTCTGGTATACTGTAGTATACCAGATGCAAGACTCAGCATGTAGCATGGTGAACGGTTGTGTTGAACAGTTTAGTGTGGTGCTAGTGATGGATGGGTTTGTGTGACTGGTGTGTGTTCTTACAATGTAGAGGTAGGAACTAGGATATTTATGCACGCTTTATTGTGTCAGATATGGTGCTGGTGACTGTACGTACTGATTGGAACAAAGTTTTTTTTTTATTACTGATGTTATTGTCCTTACCTGCAGTTCAGGGAAACTCTGCCTAACGATGAGCGTCCACAAGTTGTACAGCACGCAAGCCGTGATGACCCACAGCCAGTAGAAGTAGAAGTTCTCATCCGGGTTGACGACTGTACGTGGTACGCGAACTTTCCTCCGGCGCTGGCGATTCGTTGATCTATGGTCGCCTGTCGCACCTTCAGAGCCAGTGTCTTCTACCTGTAGATAATTAGGTTTATTTGGATTTCAACTTTGGCTCGTTACAGAAGACACAGTACCTCAAGATATAATTTGATTTAATGCTCTAATACTCAAATTATTAATTATCATCATCATCAGCTGGAAGACTGCTGAATAAAGGCCTCTCCCTTAGAACGCCACAATGATCGACAACTGGGCACTTGGATCCACTGGTCGCCCGCTTGGTCTCATGATATCGTCTGTCCATCTACTGGGAGGCCTGCCAACCGTGACTTACCGTGGGTATCAGTCGCCCGAGGCGGAAGAAAATTTTGCCGCCCTCTATTATTTAGGGCACTCATTGTAATCGGTCCGAATCGCAGGTGCGACATTTTTTTTTGTTATAGAATTATCATCATCATCCCAGCCTATACACGTCCCACTGCTGGGCACAGTCCTCTCAGAATAAGAACACTTGAGCCGTAGTTCCCACGCGGGCCCAATGTGGATTGGGAACTTCACACGCCCTATTAATTTTTATGGTATTTTGCCGCCCCCTAAGATACGAAATGTCAAATTGATGCACAATAAATGTGTGCAGATCAAATCAGGTGGGGTTATCAGTATGTTTGACACGTTGTTCTTAGAACTAATGACCGTTAGGGTCGTAATATTCTGGAGCGGCGCCATGTGCCGGAAGGCGAAGTGTTGGTAGGTCTCCCATTATGTGCACGCATGTTATCTAGCGGGAAGCCATTTGCTTGAGAGCACAAAGCCGGTCGTTGGATGAACCAAAGAGTCTCATACATGAATATAGACCTTGCCTCCTGAGACTAGAAGTCCTCTGGCTGATATGATGAGTTATAGAGTCAACCAAGGAATGATTTTATCGCCATAGGGCTTATGCCAGTTCCGCCGCTTCAAAACGTAAAAGACTATAGGTAGAGTCATTCACGATGACGCGTGCCGTGGTTCTTATTACAATGTCTTTAATGTCTAATTTTGACAAAATCACGCGTCTTCGTGGATGGCACTAGGCATATTTGACACTAACAAATCATATGACAATAGAAATACAAAAAACGATAAATCGTTTACTTGGTCGACTACTTATATTTGTACTCGACTCGTAATTAATATGATGGAAACTTGAAAGTAGCTTTAATTATAATCCGTGAGTTTAATATGCGAAGGCTCAAAACTGAATCGTACTTATTAATTAGCTAACAAGCGAAGTAAGCGAGTACCCAATTGCGCAACTTTAATTACTTCGCCACGGTTTTCTCGAATAACTTTTGTACATCTACATGGTTCTATGTGGCATGCTCTTAACATTTGACATTTGGATTGCGTGCAGGGCAATATGACTCAAATCGTAAAATATTCATGGTGAAGACATTGTACGTTTTAAAATACATTTAACGTCAGCCATAAAAGTAAGCCGTGACATAAATTTGGAATCCGGCAAACACAATAAGAATTAATTTTAAACATGCATTATTGCATACAAAGCCTGAGGAGTTTTGCGTACCTAGCCAACATGTCTACAAACGTAAACGCTACAGAGTGATTTTTTAAAAATTCGGTCGCAGGTTGCCACATTTAAGCCAGGATGTATCTTAGATATCTAGCCTTTAAGAAACATGGATTAGAGCTATAGACCAAAATGTAGAAGCAGAGGGGATAACAGCAAATTCTCACAGTCTCCTGCGTCTCCGGTATCTGCCGGGTGGAAAATCTCTTGAGGAAGGAGTCTTCTCTCTTCAGAGGCGGCTTTTTCTGGATGGCCGAGCTCAGTTGCACCGTCGTCCGCAATTTCATCCATCGCTGGTTGGACTTTGTTCTGCGTTACACAAACTAATTAGGAATCATATCGTTAAGAACACTGGATTATCTAAGCAAAGTTACCATGCTGTCAGAAAGTTTAATTTCGTGGAAGATTGACTTCAAATTGCTGTCCAAGATTTACGCCAATTTGAAACAAGTTCAGCGAGAATAGATTTAATTTTGAGTTAGTTTGAAATGAACACAGAAATGCAAATTAATCAGTAAATAGAGTTTAATTATTTAATTATAGTGGCTCTGCAGTAAATTTTATTTATACTCAAATGTTATTTATATACGTGCAAACAAACAACTACCTGTATCGACATGCGGCTATGCATTATTCACACTAGATAAAGAAATTGCATAAATATAAAAAGTATGTCTGTAGAGTAAGATATTAGTGAGTCTGTTTCTATGAAACCACGAATCTAAAACTAGAACTAAACTGCGTCTAAAATCAGGAGCTTAAATTCTAAATTTTAATAAATCTATTCAAATATTTAAACGTTCAAACAGATGCAATTAAACAAGTAAGTATAAAACATTGAATACGAATTGATCTCCCAAGTGACAGTAGGAAAGTAGAATCGCTTTAAGGTGAACTAGTAAGACACAATATCCACAAGAAAACACACATATCCAGTGAATAAATCATTCCCGAAGGCCTAGACACAGACGAAGGTAGCACATTAGTGGGAAATCATAAACAAACAATGATAAACAATCGACAACGAGGCGGCTTTACCGTTGTCCTCTCTCGAATCGAACCTTTTTATTTTCCTGAGAGCCTGGTAGTATGCCATGACAGCTTGGACGTGTCTCCATTTATGCCCGCGTTTGTCAGTGTCTGATCCCGGGCGCTCTGTGTCCAGCACGGACTTGTGAGAGCTTGACGAGCTCGATGCAATGATCGCTCGCCTACAAAGGGATGTTTCGTGTTACACGGAGGCAGTAGTGTACAGTGTTGTGATCTGTTTGTGGAAAACCCTCCCCACCGTGAGTTTCGAAAGCGAGGCGAAAAACAAAAAAACACAAAACAAAAATTACACTTTTAAAAATAAATTGGCATTCTTTGACCCTATCGAATACGGCATGTGATTGTGACTATCACCAAAGCTGGCCCAAAACTCACGGCTTCCTCAACATACACTGTGGCAAAGAGACTCCACAAAAGAATAACATGCATACATAATAAAATAAATCAGCCTTTCACTAAATCGTTCTCGGACAGTACAAATTTTCAAATTACGTGTATGATTTAGCATTACGGTGACGGCTATTCGTCCAGCTGTGCAGGGTCGTGAACTAATCAATACAATTTACTATGCAATTTGCACATATAACTTGGTGATATGCGATGCGATACTGCACCAATTACGTAGGTATCAGTTGTTAATGCTTTATCGATTGGCATGGCTTTAGAGTCACTTTAATAACCCCTCCGATCGTCTTTTAGTTTGACCGTTTGCATTGCTATAGATAAAAATCGATCGTCTGCTGTTTCTGTCACTAGCTAATGTGGAATGACTTTGATGGCATGAAACGTTCTTCAATATTGTCAAAATAGTCTTCTTATTGTTTTAGTTGGTCAGTTGGTGACTCGAAAGCTAGGCCAATCACTTACTATCAGGCATTCGTAATCGGCTTGGTTCGGGTCGTGCTCGTTGCTAGGTTCGCAGCTAAGCTCGCGATAAGCAGAAGGTGCCAATTGTGGCCACTTACATATCGTCTGGCTTCGCATTCGTCGTGAATGGCGATAACTTGCTCAACAATCTAGACAGGTTAGGAAAATTAGGTTTACTCTTTCGGAAATTGCACGCAAGTAACAAATAAGGTGCTGATATATTTTGACGTGACGATGAATTCAAATCAAATAAACAAAAAATAGCGTTGTTTTAAATGATACATTGGTTAGTAGTAAAAACTGATTTCTGGTTTAAGTTAATTAAGATTTGCAAAATGGGGAAATCTTATTTAATTATGGTGCCTATGGTCACATTTTCTGCAACGAAATACCACCTAACAAGTTTATCAATCGCATAATGACCCCACGAGAGTTATGACGTACAAACAAACTGTCACAATCAATAAGTACTACCGGGGAACCCCTATAAAAACACTCGTAAAAGTGCCCGAATTCACTTCGCTATGTCTACGGCGAATTGAGATCCCGCGCTATTGCTACTGATACCGAAGCCGTATACAGTGTTCCAGTGGGTTTTAATGTAATTACTGTTATGGTCTAAATATACTTCAAGATATTGACCCTAACTTTTACGATTGATGTTGCCGAGGTGTTATATTGTTTGTTATAAAATTGTAGCATACTGGTTGAAGTAGCGTTTCCAGCGTACAATAATGTACGAGGATGTGTTGCGAGGGATGTGTTTGTCATTAACCAATAGAAACGATTCATTTACATATCCGCGCACAGCACATGTCTTGTGGAAACAGCGGAGCGAGGCCAGGTAAATAAAAAAAAAACAATAATGGAAAACGTAAGTATTCCTTGCAACACATCCTCGCACATCTCTGGTGGAAACGCTGCTTTATTCGGGAGACGTGAGCAAGATCAATCCTACAGGATGTAGTTAGTTGAGGCTACTATATAAGTGAGATTAACGTTATATTTTTAAAGCACCTGGGCGACCAAGCTTTGCTCGGTCTAAAACTCGATAATAAGCGTTTTCTCAGAGGTAAGACCAAGCTAGATCGATTTGTCATCCCCGAAATCCCATATATCATCTCAAATATTACATGATATGATTATTATATGATTGTTAACAATTCATTGTCAATTAAAGAGAGTGTTGAGTTGATGCTGCTCACGACTTACTTACAGTTTACCTATCCTACTACTTTGCTGGGTGATTCGGGACCCAGTGTGTAGGATTAAATTGATCGCAAAATATAAAAAGTTAAAATAGAATTGGTTTTTTCCATGGATTGTTTCGTAAAATAGGCTTCAGCTCATATCAATTAATTAAAATGGCTCAATGTGAAAGTTTCGTGTGGGACGGGATTAAATTAAGACTGGCCCTATTACGAAGTATAAAATACGAACTTCGTATCTTGCCGTCCCGTTGACGCTTCTATGATTTAATACTAGTGAGAGAGACGGCACGATACAAACTTCGATTTTCGAATATCGTAGTATCCCCCCTAGCAGAACTCTGTTCTGTTCTGAGAAGGGACAGCTGCCATTTGTTTAATTATGCTGACGAAATATAAGCAACGTCAGTTTTTGGTTGTGACTCCATCCGTCTTGTATACTGTTAAATTCTGTGGACTTATTCCTGAACTTTATCCTTTACAAGCGGGATCGCTAGCAAAAACCATCAAATCTGTAAATTAAATTGAATTTAAAAAAATATAGCTCCATCGTTAGTTACTATCGATGATTCCATCAATACCTTGGTTGGAAAAGATTCGGTTGGCCACCGTTCGGTATCAAATCTATTAGTTGAATTAAAATTACGTGATTTTACTAAATTGTCTTCTTTGATTTTACTAAAAATTCTAACGCGATTCCATTTAGGTTTTTATTTAACGTGAAACTGACCGTGATTGACCTCTATCCCACCCCATGTTAAGTGCAGATGAAGCCAAAGGTGTATCTCACTGGTTCAGTAACAGCCTATTCACTCTAGCCTTGAAGAGCCCCAGATTGTTGTATAAAGAATCTCTGTACAAAATTTTCATTCTCTAGATTGAGAGGTACAAAGGACGTGTCCAGGATAATGCTTACATACATCGCGGTTCCTTGTAAATATCGGAATAAAAATTACCTTGTATTTATGTCCAAAGAATCAGCTATATAATACCGAATTCTTACTGAATCGAACCAACCTTTTCGGCATTTTAATTACTTTTTGTTAGCTTTTTGTCGGCAAAATAGTTTTTTAAAGTGTAAAATGTAAAACATAAAACCTACATAAAAATCTAAAAAGGACATATTAATGACAGCGTTCCTCAGAGACTCAACAATTAATGTCAGCTGGTATCTACTTATAGGGCCTTCAATATAGTACTAGCTGTTAGCTTAATTCGTCGTTGTTTATTCCCTTCAGCTGCTGATTACAGCAGGTCACGAAAGAGTAGTCTAGTTACTTTAATAATTCAGTTTGTTCACATTGTTTTTTTTTGTATTTTTACTAATTGGATGTTACAGATCGCGTAGTTTTGGACAATCGGGGTCGGAGGGGTTTGAACTTTGAGTTTTTTTATGACGCACGTCCTAGTGCCTACCGATTCGTATAGATGCACGTTTTAACTATCTACCCGCAATTTATGCAAAAACGGTATCATGCATTTAGCTTTGTTTGTAGTTATTGTAAGTTACAAATTCTTAAATCGGAAAATAATTTAAATTTGGTCATCATCATCATCATCATCGTCAGCCGGAAGACGTCCACTGCTGAACAAAGGCCTCCCCCTTAGAACGCCACACTGAACGACAACTCGCCACTTGCATCCACCGGTTTCCCGCAACTCTCACGATGTCGTCAGTCCACCTGGCGGGAGGCCTGCCAACGCTTCGTCTTCCTGCTTGTGGTCGCCATTCGAGGACTTTTCTCCTCCAACGGTTATCTGTTCTTCGAGCGATGTGGCCCGCCCATTGCCACTTCAACCTGCATAAGGGTATTTTTCCAGCTATGTCGGTGACTAGTTCTTCGACGAATTTCCGTATTCCGGATTCTATCGCGTAAAGAAACTCCAAGCATAGCTCTCTCTATAGCTCGTTGCGTGACTTTAAGCCTCTCTAAAAGGCTAACAGTCAAGGACCACGTCTCAGCGCCATAAGTCATCACAAATCGTCATAAATGTGTAGGCATTAAACAGGTACTTAACGTAACTGTTAAGTAGATTAAAACAAAATAAATCAGCATAGCAATTTAACGGTGCGTGACGAAGGATATAACAACAATTGAATAATTGATGTAATTATTTATCTTATTTTCATTTCATATAATGAAATTTATCAACGTAACCTATTTTTATTGTTATTAATTCGATTTGATGTACTTTGGGTTAGTTTACGTTAGGTTTATTTCTAGGTAAGGCTGTGAAGCTCCTATCATTTGAAATTATATCAAATGTTGTTATACCATACCATGGTAAAAAAATATATTCAATCTGGACTGATGTTTTGTATCTGTACCTAATCTGAATTGTGTATGTTTAAAGTACCAAATAAAAGTTTTATCTATCTTTTTATTTTTACATATGATAGAGTTATAAACATTTAAAATTTAAGATTAGACAGAGAAAGTAAGTGTGTAACGCCATACTTACTGCATAGAGAAAACCGATAAAAATTTGATTGAAATATATATATTTTTTTCTTTATTTTTCTTCAACAAACATTGACTGTATATTTATATTTTCATAATATATTATAGGATATGGCTAATCCAGGTCTAGTTTAAATCCCAAAAATTAATGAAATTTCTTAACTCAATATTGTATTCTAAGCGGCAGGAAGGGCAGGCAAATTAACTGCATGAATAATTGAATATTATATTTATGTAAAATACGCGCAGCTGCTCTCCGTGCGACGTCCTGATGCCAGTTCGCAGAGCAGCATGACATTTGTACTACTTTCATTAAACAGAGCTCCGAAACTCTTGAATTTACGTATCATTCAATTACAGAAATTAGAGGGTTTATTATGTTGACATTTTAGAGCACTTGCTACTTATACTTCGTTTTTTTAGCATTAGAAAAAGGGTAGGTAAACAATCTTGACAAGTATTTTTATTGAAAAACGTTTTGAAAAAAAAAAACCAATAACTATTACTTATTATACCAAAATAATGCAATGATCATTATGTCCTTGCTATTTAAATTGTTACATATTTGCTGTGGCATATTTTTCAAAAGTGTTTTTCAATAAAAATACACGTCAAGATCGCTTACCTTCTTACTGATGCTAAAAAAATTAAGTATTATACCAGTTGATTCTTAGACTAGTTGCTTCTTAGACCACTTGTTACTTAGACCAATTGCTAATTGGTATAAGTTGTTAGTTTTCAAAAATCCAGTTGGTATGTGGATCCAGTGGCTTTTGCCGTCATTCAGTTAAAAAATTCTAGGAAACGAAATAAGAGAGGTAATAGTAGATGGACGATGACAGTGCAAACCCCACAAGGATTGTTGTTGTTTTTTAAATAAATATGGATAAATCCATTGGGGGAAAATTTTGCCAGTGTCTAGTTGGTTTTGTCGTTGTACGGTAAAAGAATCTAGAAAACGAAATACGAGACGTAATGGTGGGTGGACCATGACAGTGCAAACTCCAAAAGGATCATGTTTGATCTAAAAACGCTTGGAGGTATAGTTGCACTAGAATACTATTAAATGTCAATGTCAGCTAAGAATACTGGCGATCAATAATCAGAGACCGGGAGTCTCCTCCATTTGTCATATTAAACATTCATGGATAACTGAAAGAGCGACAGCTTTATAAAGTTTAAGGAGCTGTTTAGAATTGTCAATGTTCTTGGGAAGCTAAGGGCCTGTTTCATCACTCATTGGTCAATTTTATTTGACAGATACCTATACGTGATGTCGTCTGTTTTTATTGGGGCAAAATAAACAGAGACAGTATCACAGATACAATGCAACAACACAGAAGCTCAACGTCTCTAATTTTTCTCTCTTCTTCTATTTATGTTTTACTGTGTCTTGTTGTGTGTTTTTTATTTCAATAAATGTTGTGAGTTTAAGTTAGATATCTGTCACTAAAAAAATATTAAGATGTGTTGGATTAGACCACAGGTGCTACTTAGCATTCTTTTAAAAATACGGATAAGTGAAATTAAATCCCATATAATCTGTCTTATCAAAGCATAGTATGATTATAACGAGCTCTCAAAATAAATAAAAAACCGGATTAAGCACCGATCGTTATAAATATTTATAAATAAACATTACTAATAACATTTATTCTTACAAGGAACGAATAAAGCGGAAATATTATTAGGTGCTTAAAAGATAAATCTTTCGAGAACTACATTATGAATTAAAATTATACTAACGACTCAGCTTCTCAAATTGTTCAACTTATTCTCTCATGTGCAACTCGAAGAGATAATTCAGAAGACCCTAAAATCTAATACGTATCGGCGGTAAAACTAGTAGGGGTGACGGCACGTTTTTAAAACTTCGGAAATTGGCAAATATCTGTGGGAAGACCCGAAAATTTGACAAACCTAACTTAATCGTTTACGAGAATTACCGAATGCATGCATAAATGCACCAACATTGCCACCAACTTATCCACCGCCTATCTCTAAATACACCTAATATAGGTCATTGAAACATTTAAAGTATTTCCGTCGACCTACTACTGTAGAGACTAAATCTAGCGTATCTGCTAACTTGGAAGGCTCTTCAGAGGCCAAATACAGCGTTTGTTTGTTCCCATTGACTTACTAATTCGATCAAAGTTTGACGGTGCTAAGTCTAACTTTATTAAACTTAGCTATTCTAAATAAATAAGTCGAAGTGCATTATTAGTCTCTTTCAAAATTTTATTCTTAGTAAACGTTTTCACGTTTGTTATCTGTTGAATAAGTCACACTTTTTTTGATTACTGTCATTAAATACAAAATTAAATGAAAGATCGCCCGTCGATATAATACCGTTTAAATTTAATATTGAAAAAATGAAATTAGGCTGAAAAATAATCAAAATTTATTTTCATCATAAATTAAAAAAGAGGCGTGATTTATGTATATAATTACATTTTATTTTTTATTATTTGTGATATACTTTATAAAACCCGATATATTTTAAATGTCAAGTTATTAAAATTAAAGCAAGTACACAAAGGTCAGACATATACACAAATTTAATTTTTAATTTAATTTAATTTGTCAGATTGCTTTGGATAATAATTAGAACCTTCGTGGACACATTTTTGTAGAAGTGGCAGAAGATTCCGCTACAGTCTTATGATATGATTATCTGGTAGAAGTAAACAGTCGAAACGAGGAGGACACGTGTGGGAAAATCACTGAAAACGTCATGAGAATTCGTTGAGAATTCGTAAAAAAAATGTATACGTAACGCTCGATTTATGGCCATGCTACACTTCCAAAAAACTCAGAAAATAATGCCTATAAAGGATCATTAAACGTACTGCGTTGAAACAATCCGCGCAATCCAAAATATCTACATTGTACCTTACTACCTACATTCTGTACAGCATGAGGATACCGGGTATCGGGAGTTACGAAAACAAACAAAGCGTACACAAATGTAGGGAATATCATACGTAACACACATTATATGAAAGTCGACCGAAGTAAAAATTGAGTGCTAGCAAACGATTCAGAATGGTTTTCCCGATAATGAGGTACAAGTAGACACGTTGTTAACTAACGGGTGGGCCTTTGTTTGAAACATAGCTAGTCAATTATTTATTTGTCTGTAACTGTCTGTGAGAAATTAGCTCTATTGTTAGACGAAAATGGATGAATAAAGAAAGATATCCCGATTGTTTGTGCCGTCAGGATTGTTCTTAGCATTCGTTTCACAACGCGTTTCGATTCCATTTACAGAACCTTATATTTTGTGACAAATCAGTACTGTCTTAGGAAGAAATGAATAGAATCAGCTTACTCTTTAAAATTGCCGTCTGTTTTAAGACGAGGTAATAGATTTTTTGTTAATTTTCTTTTAGACATTGTAAACTAGGTACCTACACAGTAGGTATATAAATCAAATTGTAATAAATATGTTACTTTACATGATGTATTCAAGGGAATTAGGATAGAAAAATACGATTAGTGAAAAAAAATCCCGACAGGCAGTTTTATGAGCTCTAAAATAGAGCCTGAAAGAACTTTATTATGCTGATTATTTCAGATATTTACCAGGATTTATACAACAAAATTTTCAGGAACGGAATTATTGTTCAATGTTTATCTAGAAAACTGGGGTAAATTATTTTATTTAGTTGCTTACTTTACTTTATATTTTTTATTTTATATTTTTGCGTCCCATTAATACGATTTTGTTGGACGGAGCTAGCATGAAAATATTTTCGGACTCGTCTTAACAAGGATAACTTAAAGCCATTGCTGCTATTACACATTAGTCTGCCTGTATTTTTTCCATCACTAATTTTCCATTTAAAATAATAGCTTTCCAGCACTTAAAAATTATTGGAACTACAGCAACATTATTAAAATTTCCGAAAGACATTCTCACCTTTGCCCTGGACTCTTGCATTCGCTGCTAGCATTGTTGCTGGAGTCGTCATCTTCTTCCCTCGAAGTAGCTGCAGACAGGACCCTAGAGGAACCAGCGTTGATTTCACTTCCATCGTTGTCTTCGCCTTCTGATGTTCGGGAGTTGCCTTCTTCTGCCTGAGAACAAATGAGATGGTACTTTATTACTTGAGAAGCAAAAAATACAAGTGACTATTTAAAGACGGAGCAGAGAAAAAACATTTGATACTTTTAGTGGAGAATTAAACGTAACTCTGTAAAATTGATTAATTAATCGGATTTTGACTGTAGAAAATGTATTTCTGCTTCGTTTTTAATGGTTAGAGTCCATAGTAGATAATACGCTTATAAAATGTTATGAAATTAATTCGGAATATTTCAACAATTTGTTTGGTAAAATCCGAAAGAACACTCAACAAAGATTTTTCTGTAAGTATTCTATCAAAACGAGATATCAGTTCTAAGGAACTGAGTGAATATCGACCAATGAAAATTCATCATCTTAAACATGTTACATTTTCCCATTTGGAAATCAATCATATTTAATGCATAAAAAAACCTTTAATATTTTAACAAAGTTGTTAAAGCGAAGTTACCTAACCAATGGCGGTAATGTGCCGCATTAAATAATTTAATACCATCGTGTGCAAGCGTTAACGTTAGACGATGCAAGCAAAATGCTATCTCACTTTTATGCTTAAGTCTTTCACGTAAAAGACGGATAGAATTTAGCTCGCTAGTCGCTACATGTTCCGCTTATTGACATTTTCATCGTAGACACAGGCCTGTTATTTGGTACGGTCGTTTATTCATTCGTTTGGGTGAAACTTAGTTTAACGTGTATATAATCCAATAATCCAATTAAGAGCATTCAACAAAAGGCGGACGATTTTCAGTGGCATGCAAATTTACTGGTGTTCGGGAACATGCAATGTTGATTTAAATTTTGTTTGAGGTGAGCATGCTTTATTTTGTTCTTAACAACATTTACGCCATTTAGATGACAATTTACTCTGATGAGGTAGAATGGCAATTTACTCTACCTTTATTAGTGTGTCACTTCTGTTTAATGTTTTATTTAAATTTTCGTTAATTTACCTGGACTGGTATTTATGATACCGCAATAATTTACTCCAATAGTAGTTGCTTATGACATTTTAACTTGAAATAACCCTATTAACTTTAGTGTACAGAGAAGACTTGAGAAGTTCACGTACAAACATCATGATCCAATTTAGATTTTTTTGGAAATTTAATAACGTACCTAGTGTATTACAGAATAGACCAGCTTCGTAAAAGTATACTGAGTCCGCCAGCCATATTATCAAAAAAAGTTGGACACGTATCCCGTTAAAGTTTCGTGTAATATCACGCCTTGATACCTACACTTTTTACTGATACGTGAAGTAACGGCACAAACCCCAGCCCCCAAAATATTGAATTTATATTTGTATATTTTTGTTTTGAACAAAAGAAAAACACTTTTCCGAAATTTTATATAATCTAACTGACGAACTAATTATAATATTTTTTATTAACCTCGGATGCATATTACTCAATGGCGTCGAATTCGTAATAAGTAAATTAATTACAGCCCTGAATCTGTGCAGTAAAATTACACTGATATAAAGACGTTTGATGCCGGATACAAGAACTTGGAGAGTAAATTAGTTAGTAATTATAATTAACAATCGCTAATGCCGCCTCCACATGCTTGGCAAACAACGGCAAACAGCGAACACCAACGCCTGTGTTTGCCCGTTTTTGTTCGTGTTTGCCAGTGATCGGTGTCGGTGTCGGTTATTGTGCACAAATCAAAGGGTACTCGACAAACCTTGTACGATTTCTGTGAATTTTAATCATCCACCAACGTTTTGATTTCCTTTTTTTTCATTTAATTTCATTTTGCTTTCTTTATAATAAAAATAGGTCAACTCGGAAGTAATCGCTGCCACAACAAGCTCGTCGTCCGCCATGTTTGCCAATTCGGCCATGTTCGCCAAGCCTGGGGATGCCGTGTTTGTGTTGGGTGATTGTGGTCAGTGTTTGGCAAGTGTTGGGTATTTGTGGCAAAAACCAAGCATGTGGAGGCGGTATAACGAACTACCTTCCTAATTAATTTCGTAATTCATACCACTTCAAAATTGGTCTGAGCTGAAATGAACCAAGGTTAGTCTTTAATTATAATTATGACAATTTAAATATCTGTATTAAAAAAATATTCTTAACCAACCAATAATATATAAGTAACTTACCTGAATTCGTATAAGTGGAATAGTTTCTTCAATATTTCTGCTATACATATTCTTGATTTCAGTCAAGTTTCATTGAATGTGCCTAACTTCTACTAGTAAAAAAATTTCAGTTCACTTGAATTTACATTGAGAGTAAAATTATACTGTCATTAAGTTTCCGAAGCGTGACATGATAACTACCTACTTAAATAAAGGTAAATAATTGCTATATTTAGTCTTTGCAACTAAACTATTCACAGAATTAATGAATTTCGTTAAAATGGTAGCTGTAAAATCGATTTAATATAATATCGTATGACTTAAAAATTACCAATCTAAACTAGGGTATGATTCACATATTTTTGCGACTTTCATTTACAGTTTCGCTAATAATGTGTTTTCAAAAATAATCACAGAGTGCTAACAAGGACACACGCAGCGTTAAGACATATCATTTTATTATATGAGTGTAGTTTTGTAGGACAATGACACTCAATATAATTGCAGAGACACGTGTCGTCGCGTGGAAGCAGTAACACATAAGTACTAACAACTGTTGCAAAATTGATCATAAAAAGATTTAGCTTTGGTATTTTCTTAGTAAGTTCATTCATTAAGTTGCAGTTCCTACTTTAGGGTCTTGTCCATACTTCTTCTAATATCCCACTAATCCCACTTATATTACGAGTATAAATGCGAAAGTTTGTAAGTCTGTTTGTTTGTTCAAAACCGCTAAACTGATTTAGATGAAATTCGGCACAGAGATAGTTTGAGTTACTGGGAAGGACATAGGCTAGTTTTTATCCCGGAAAATTTCATAGTTCCAGCGGGATAGTGAAAATCGAATTCTACGCGGACCGAGTCGCGGGTAACAGGCAGTATAATAAATGCGAAAGTTTGTAAGTCTGTTTGTTTGTTACTTCATCACGTCTAAACCGCTGAACCGATTTAGATGAAATTCGGTATACAGATAGTTTGAGTCTCGGGTAAGGACATAGGATAGTTTTTATCCCGGAAAATTTCATAGTGAAAACCGAATTCTACGTGGACGGAGTCGCGGGTAACAGCTAGTTATTGTATAAAAGATCAATCAATTATGTCCGATAAAGAATTTCCAACCGTCAATCTTTCAGTGGAAGAGTATTTTATTAAAAGATGACAGAGACTGAGGTTTTTACTAAAAATAGACAAAAGCCGCAAACTTTTAATTAAAAAAAAAACTGGTCCGTTCCATAGGAGACCACAGAGCTGGCTCTTTCCTCGGTCCTACCTGCATTGCTATACAACGAGCCAGGGTAGCTCCATGGCCATAAGGCTGCTTTTTAAAAAAATATTTTGTTAATTTTTGTATAATTAGTTAAATAGTGTGTATAAAGAAATGTCCGTTAAATCAATAATCCACAGTCAAACTATTAAGGTAAATGGAGAGCTCAAAATCTTTCCTAAAATCCGTGTTGTTCACGTCACGAAGTCCTAACTAAACTATGCCGGATAAGCTTATTTTGGCACCACAGATCGAGATAGACGAAAAGAGCGCTTCAAACTGTATGAGAACCTAGCGTCTCGAATTGTTTGTACCTACGATGACGTCACGAGTGAGATTTAGTGATGGGAAATCAAGAACGCACGGTATCGATATTCAAAGGCGTGCGGAACCGATTCAAAGGGGTGCCGCCCCGACTCACGCGGCGGCTTTTTCAAAGCGCATCGCGCATTTAGGTCGGACGAAACTTTGACCGTGGATCAAACATAAAAAACAGTGATTTCGTAATTTAGACCTTTTTCTATAGGTACTGAATTACTGAGTTTTGGGTATTTTGAGAATTTGACGTTTTCATCTTGAGACATTTTTGTGTCAAGTTAGTTTGAGTTTTAGACATTTTGGGAAATAGTTGAAATGAAAATTAGTCAAAACATGATAAAGTCAATTTGAATTATAGTTATATCAAGAATACGTTATTTTAAGAAGTAGGTGTATGTGTTTTGACATTGCGACGTACTACAAACTTGGTATTATGCTATTTAGTTGTAGCGAACCGGTAGCAATCTTTGTACACGCAAGGTAGGTAAACTCTTACGGTCTATCTCGATATAAGGTCTGTGTTCGGCACGTATAATCATTTTTCACGGTCCTGTGTTTTTTTGCTGACATAACACAAGCGTTTTATTACAGCACATTTTAATCCGAGCATTTTGTTACTTCTCGTACAAGACCCGCAAAACGTGATGATGTGTATGTGAGCGGATTTGTAAGTACCATCGAATAATTGAACGAAGAACCTTTTCGCAAAAAACGTCATGGTGACTTCGCATTGCTTGACGAGGAAAAACACTATGACGTTTATTATGAGAACGTGCTACGATGGATCATGATTTAAATAGTTTCATAGTACCTATGTAAAACGATAAGGCATAGATATATGCGACCCATTGCCTCAAACAACCGAAAATGACTAGATCTAATTGTCCGCCCCTGACTTTAGTTTCTTGTTAGTTTTTCACTCAAATAGGCGAAAGAGCGAGATAAATATCAATGCAGTAATTTGACAAGGAAGTCGAAGCAGGAAGGAAATCAATTTACAGTCTGCAGCTGGGACTTTTGTGATTTGATGTTGTGTCGAATACAAGGCGTCGAAAGATTAATTCATCAGCCGTAGGTAAATTCAAATAACTGAAAGGAAAAATGGTGACAGATATTTTGATTTTTCGTTTCATGAATACAGTTCCGAAGTTATAATTTGAGACGGTAGGTATTTGTATGGACTAGCGTATCTTTACATTTTTATGATCAAATTTCAAATCACTTATTCAGTAAATAGGCCGCAATGGGCACTTTTACACGTCATTTAAAACTAAACATGTACCTAACTATATCTACGTTCAGTGGAAGTGTAGAATGTTTTCACAGTCATAAATATAAAATCCATTATTGCTTAACTGTGTAACCCTCACAATATTTGTACGCGTTAAATATTTGTGCAGTACGCTAATGTTTATATGATTAACAGAATCGGAATTAGTTTGTACGAGAATTTGATTGCAATCAAGCGGTTAAAGCGTAACGTAGGTACCTACATAATGATAAGTAAATGTTAAAAACACTTTGGTTGCTACGAGCACAAATTCAACGTCATTTATTGTAAATTAATTACAAACAAAAAACGTAAGAGCCCGTTCACACGGAGACCTCCGATTCTTTGCAGAAACTGTTTTTTGTAGTATCCGATTTAGTGGCAATAGTATTTCAATGCACGCGTTCGTTCCTGCAAAATGTGTTATACGATTTTGCGACCGCATCAGTCCGGTCGTTCGATAAAATGCTGGATCCGATTTAATGGCCACAGTATTTCAATAATTGCATTCACACAAGCACGGAACAAGATTCCTGCAGAAAACCTGATCGAGAACGGAAGATCCTACAAAACCTGTGACAAAACTTGTCATAAAAAAAAATACGAAGAGGGTATAAATCCTGTGATTTCTGTAGAAGGGAAGGTGTTCGAACGGGTTCGTAAATATAAATATCTGAGCACATGGGCACATGGGTAGATGAAAACTGGGACAGTGACTCGAAAAGATAAAAACCCGCATTGAATAACATGAAAAAGGTACTTTGGAGTCGCAGCCTCAAAATATCTTTGCGCATTCGTCTACTCCAATGTTATACATGGCCCATACTTCTATACGGATGCGAGGCCTGGACCCTTAGAGAGCAACTCAGGAAACGTGTGGAAGCATTCAAAATGTGGGCATATAAACGCATGTTGGCCATAAGCTGGACGCATTAAGTGACCAATGTTGAGGTCCTACGTCGATGCAGACCATCAAAAGAAGAAAGGTTGCCTACCTAGGTTATGCGCTTAGGCATTCCAGATAAGCTTCTTCAATTGATGATTATGGGCAAAGTGGCAGAAAGAAGAGCTATTGGACGTATCCGGGAATCGACCGGAACCGCAAGTGACGTGAAGCTTTTCAACCTCGCCGAAGACCGGGAGAAATATGCGGAGCTGACTGCCAGCCTTCACTGGTTGGAGACGCTCTAGAAGAAGAAGAAAGAAAAACACAGAACGTGACAAATACATAGAATAAAACCTACAATTAAAAATACAAATACACCAGAAAAAAATCTTGCCTGCGTGTATTAAATTTCTATAAAATTAAGAAATACAAGTACATATTGTGTAAATATCTAGAACTGCTAAAGTTAGAAGAGTTTTTCTAGATTTTTTGTAGAATTACTCAAATGTTTCGGACATATTATTTAAAAATATATTCCATTGAATAGGTAGACGCAGAACTCTATCTCGTTAAATATTTTGTACGTTATGTAGAATAAAAATATTCAATGAACAGTAATTTTTTATTGAAATACACTTCAAAGAAAATTTAATTTCGTGAGCAACATACAAATTAATGAATTCACAAGAGAGCCTTTTATCAGAAACGTTAGGCTATTGCCTACAGCCTCTGGCCACACTTTACTGATCGACAAATGTCGTGTTAATAAAGTCTGACTTGTTTATGAACAACATTGTTCATTCCCGGACGATGATTTGAGCGTTTAAACCGTCTCATTTTTTGTACACTTTTCTGTAAAAACGACCGAATATTCTGGTATATTTTATTAGTTATCTGGTGGTGAAATAGGTACTACAGGAACTCTAACAAATGATCGAAAACGTCATCAAAATCTACAGCCAATTCGTAAAAATTTGACCAGAAAATGAGGCGGTTGTAAAGCTTGAATAATCGTCCCCTGTGTCATAGCACGGATCAGATTGCAAGTTTACTAACTTCATCGAGTTACCACCCGGAGACAATTATAGCTCATTATCCACTCCGTAGCGTACAACAGAATAGGTAACTTTTTACGAGGATATAATACTAAATATTTTCTGAATGTCCATTTATTCTGCTCTATCGAAAGCCCCACAAAGATTGACAGACAGCGGAAGAACTTGTAATAAAACTTCGTTCGTGCGTATCCGTAGGGATTGACTATTTTTAGGTTTCATAAGAAGAGGAGAGTGGGGGGAGCAGGGAGGGACAGTTTTTCCCTCCCAATTTTTTTTACTGCTTTTTGACAGTACCTACATGTCATAGGTGACAGGTTTTGAAATAGGACGGATCATATCTTACCGTGGGCTAAGAGACCTAATGTGAGTGCAGCTCTCTACAGCCAACTACGAACTGTGTGAAAGGCAAGGGAAAACTTCACACTATTTTCCCTAGGAAGTCGCCATGAAGGTTCACTGCTGATCCTCAACTGACGAGCACGATCATTCTGTCAAGAGTGTAGCGACTGAGAAGAGAGATACTGTTCATACAGTTAGTTCATATTCATTTATTCATACAAAGTCATGCTCACTACAATTCTTAGATGTTAGTTTTACAATATGGTAGGTCATGACACCCTGTTAGGGTATAGAATGTCAATCTATTCAAATATTTACTTATAATTATTTATGGCACATTGGTATACGTGTGGGTGGGCATTGGTATAAATAAAATCAAGGTAGTTTTGGAGGACATTGGTATACCTTATGGATGAATTATTTAATGTCGAAACAATTTATGTTAAATAATGTCAATTTCCTTAATTTTTTTTTATTGCTTTATGTGGCCCTGTTAGGGCATTGCAATATTTAAAATAGTATTAGCATTATTATTTTTATCATCATAGTGGTAATGTAGTACCGGTCCCCCCTAATCATCATCATCATCATCATCATCATCATCATCATCATCAGCCTATAGCAGTCCACTGCTGGACATAGGCCTCCCCCAAAGAGCGCCATTGCACCCTGTCCTCGGCTAGACGCATCCAGCTTCTACCAGCAGCCTTAATCATCGGCTGGTGTATATTCCGTACTCAAAGAGAGCGTAGTATTAAGGCTTCACTTCTGTCCGTTTGTCTGTCACGGGTACGTCACAGGGCTGTATTTTCAGAACCGTAACAGGTAGACCCTTAAAATTATATTGAATGTTATGGCTGTTTTAACAACATCAAAAAGGTAAGAAATTTGAAGAAGGTGTACCTACTAGAAAAATGTTTATTCCGGCATTCTCTGCTCAATATTAGTAATGTCCATTGTATGGTGGAACGGAATACTCAGCGCGATTCCGACTCGAACTTGGCTTATGCTTTGGTACCCCTGTCACTCTAAAGGATGAGTAGATGATTACGCCGGGTTTCCACTGAGCGAGCCGCCTCGTGGCAAGTTCATGAGGCATGGTTTTGTTCGACACAGGGCTCAAAATCTCACCGAAAATGGCTGGCGCTAGGCGGCTCGCTCAGTGGAGATCCGGCTTAAGGGAAACGGATATACAATTCCTAGTAGATACGAGTTCGGACGCATGTTTATTATTTGATAAGGTCTTGAACGAAGGATTTCCGTCATGGCCCATGGAGATTACCAACGTTGTGCAAAGAAGCGTGGCGTGTGAGGAAATTACCGAATGAACATATCCTACTAATACTCTTATTATAAATGCGATACCTTTTTCGGGTATAGTTATGTTTGCTGACGACACGTCTTTACTGTTCAAGGTTAGTAGAAAATATACCGACTTTATTGAATCCAATGAAACCCTGTCTGTGATATCCGCATGGTTTGCTTCCAATAATTTGTTACTAAACCCTAAGAAAACCAAATGTATTAAATTCTCGTTGATAAATTCATCTAACTCGAATTCATTTTCTAATATAAAGTTAAATGGTCAAACTATTGAATTTGTACAATTAACAGTATTTTTAGGAATAACGCTCGATTCTAAACTACAGCGGGGACCTCACGTCACAGCAAACGCGGGTAGATTGAGCTCTGATGCTTTTGCTGTTTGGAAAATACGGCAGCTAACCGATGTGGCGACGGCATGGTTGGTGTATAGTGTATTTTGCTTACTTTAATAGCATTATTTCATACAGCCTTATTTTATGGAGATCTGCTGCAGACATTGAGTCAATTTTTATCTTACAAAACAGAAAAATTAGAGCAATTTATAATTTGAAGACGCGTGAATCTTTAAGATCTTTTTTTAAGGAAACAGGTATCCTTACCCTGCCGTCGCTTTATGTTTTTGAAATAATCATGTATGTAAGGAAGAATCTATGTGATTTTCCCACTAACGTCGATAAGCCAAAGGCGACTAGAAACACAGGGAGGCTTAAAGTTCCATCTTACAGACTGCCTAAAACCAAAAAGTCGTTTCTGGGAAGTTGCATACGTTTTTATAATAAAATTCCAAAAAATATTACAAATGAAACGGATACGAAATTCAGATCTATTGTCAAGAAGACATACCTAAGGCGTATTATAAAGTTAATGATTATATCATGAACAGGGATATTTGGAAATAATTCCGATCCGCATTTGTATATATATCATTTAAAAATATTGTAAATCTGTTTAAAAAAATATACCTGGTTGATTTTCTTGCCGGATTCTTGTCAACAGAGGTTTTTCCGAACCAGTGGTAGATTTTTTTTTTGACATTCATATGTGCTTATTATAGCCTAAATTTTAGTAAAAATGTTTTGACTTCGACTTTGACCTTGATAGTTTGTAAGTAGGTATTTGTGAGTGCAAGTTTGTAACTTCACACTAAAACGGCTGGAAGGATTTGGTATGTGGATATAGTAGATAACTGCTGGGCCCGCGTGGGATCATCCCAGGTCCTTCTTTCTAAAAGAAGACCTAGCAAATTATACACGTTTCAAAAATTCCTAAATGTCAACTTGTTCAACTAACTACGACGATATTGCTGAATGTTACTGTAGATACAGCAAACCGTATGAAAATGAGGTCACGTCTCAGTTTGCCCTCAAGTCTTTTTTCTGCATGAAATTTATGCGATCCGTGTGTCTGTCTATTGATTAGGTTCGACAGACGCAGTTCATTCGTTCGAATGAATATTTTTGTCTCCTTCAGCTCACTGTCTCTTTCTTAAGTAATAGAACACCAAAAGGTTTTCAATAATAAGCTCATAATCACACCCGAAAAAGCTTTAAATATTCAAATTAATTAAATGTTGATTATTATATTCCGAAAATTATGATTTAATTAAGTTTTTGGCCTCATTGTACAAAAAAATTACCAACGCCGAACAAATTTTATATAACTATTAAATATGCATATGATTTTAGTAAAAGTACCTTTATATTGTTTGCTAGTTAAATGCGTTCATGTTGTTTTACGCAAAAGAGACAAATTTAAGAATGTCCTTTGAAATTGAAATTCAGAAACAAACAAATGATTTATTCAAAAAAATTTAGACAGTTGGACACTCCAAAATAAACAGGTAGTGAGTGCAGCTGTTAGTGCATCTTATACTAATAATTAATTTCCATAATCAATGAAACACGTGGTATAGAAAACACCCTTTTAATTCAAATCAGAAATTAAGGGTTAGTTTTAGTTTAATTTTAATTTTTGTATTTAGTTCTTTTTTAAAATTTAAATCATTTTAAGTTATTGTTAGAAAGTTATGTTTAATGAATGAAATTAAATCGCTATCACATTACCATAAACCCTACGAAAGTAAACAGCGGGTAATCCGAAAACAAAATTAGGATCTCTTTCATAATTGCGCCGCGCCGGTCCCGGTCGTGACGTAATCTGCCTTGATCCGTTTGAAGTGGCTGACTGCAGCGGCGACGGATTTAATGATGAAAAAAAAAACGTCACAACACTGGATGGTTTTGCACTCGTTTGCGAAACAATGGAAAAAAAAGGAAAAGAATATTTTCAAAGTTAATTTAGTAGTCTGTACATGGTCCATGGTCTGTCTGTAAATTCGGTCTAGCCAGCCATATTAGAGCCCACAATAGGCGTCTTAATTCATAGAGGATAGTTTTGTGGGGTCGCCGTCATTGAAACCTTTTAGACCTTTTAGAGGGAAAATGGATTGACGAGTTTGCTAAATTAGTTTCATAAGAATATTGTATAGACTAACAATACTTGGATCTACTCAGATATCCGAAAATAAATTATTTTGATTTTTTGATTTGATTTTGAGAAGAGTTTCGATAATAGTTTGTTTGTTTGTATGTTTATACTCTTTATTGTACAAAAAAGAAAATAAGTGTGTGCAATAGTAAGTGTGATAGGTATAATAAAATTAAGCAAATCGCTATTCAAGAAAAGTCACTTTATTTTCTAGAGATTCTTGTTCTATTTTATTTATTTAATAATGCCTATTGTACTACTGGACTTTCCGTGTACGAGTTTAACGCGCATTTGGGGGCCTAAGTAGTTTTTTTAAAGCTTTGATTTAGTTTCATCTGTCCCGTTGTCTGTCTGTCTGTAGTCAAATCTTGCAAGTTAAATTCGATCAACTTCCAGTTGTCGGATTGACTTGAAAATTGGCATACTTACTTATTCGTATGTAAATTGCGTGACAATACAATAATCTGGTAGCTGGTAGTGACATTCTGGTAGTCCAGCCAAGACCTTCTCCGCAGGACGAAACTCTTCAACGGTTAATGGCATTGACTTGAAATTTGGTATGCAAAAGTACAGTCCGCAAAAAATGCTTGTACTAAAAATGTTTTTTTTTACCAAAAACTTATTTCTTTTCGTGATAATGGTGCTGAAAGTCAATAAACATAAAACTCGTGGTCCAAACGACGTGCCACCGTAGTACAGTGCACTTCATAATTTCACAACTCCACTAGCGATAAGAATCGATGCTGCGGCTGCATGACCCAGTTACAAACCTTTGATCGACTAATCTGTCTTATCTAAATTGGATCTATGTCACTCGAATATATCAAAGACTAAAAGCTGGTTTACCGGATGCTCAAAGTATCTCCGAGTTAACTTATATGCTTCTTCTTCTTTGACGAACAGATCGACCAGATGGCTAAGTGGTTAGAAAACCTGACTACGAAGCTTGGGGTCCCGGGTTCGATTCCCGGCCGGGGCAGATTATTTGTATAAATAATACGAATGTGTGTTCTCGGGTTCTGGATGTCAAATATAAAATGTATTTATCTATATAAGTATGTTTATCCGTTGCCTAGTATCCATAGTACAAGCTTTGCTTAGTTTGGGTCTAGGTCAATTGGTGTCAAGTATCCTATGGTATTTATTTGAACCCAAACGACATCCGTCGAGTGGACATTTGGAAGCGAGTGGTCGTTCCTCGCTCGTCATCTGCGGTGGGACCACTGCCTTATCTATTTAGGTGTTGACTTTAGATGTCATCTGTTGATTCAGGACTGAAGCCATGGCTGGAATTAATGTTCGGTCACGGCTGACCTCAGGAGACAGAGTGCTACCGTTTGACGATCGACCCGTTATGTACCTACTATGTATGTCGTAAACTATACTATTCTTACTTTTCATCTCAGCTACAAATCGTGCACCAAGTGCAACACATTATGTATAAATACGTTGTTAATACGCAGAACCCGCCCTTCTTCTTTTCCACGTCAAGTAATAACAACATGACACACAAGCTCACATGGAGTCGTTTTGTTCGACAACGGATGTTTACAAGGCTGGTTTACTAACTAAGCTTTGACAATGAACTCGCATAAACTAGAAACGCGTTAGCAATTATGTGGTATTTGTATTAATTAACAGATTTTTGTAACAAATTCTGTTATACTTATTTTATTGTTTCATTTAATATTTATACCCTATGATAATTTTTGACTGAACTAAGTACTAAAACGTGGTCTAGAAATAGAAATATAATATAAATAGAATAGTATTTCTATTTCTATTTCTATTAGTAAAACGTGGTCTAATTAGATTAATAACATGTTAATTAAGAACAAGGTAGATTACAGCAAAATTATTTTTAATACTGCCTTTAAAGAAAGACAAAATTAATAAAGCCTCTGAAATTAACATAATTCTAAGGATCTATTGAGATTGATCATTGTTATAAAAAGTATATATTATGTACATTTCACCGAAATAATAATAAAGAGGTACATTTAGTATACTAATAAATAAGAGACTGAACAAAAACGAACTTTCTCCAATAACGCAATACAGAACTAGCAGATCAACAAACTTTATGAAGATAAGAACAATCAACAATAACACGTAACCAATTACACAAAAGGAATAAACAAGCTCAAACATGCAAATGCAACTAACTGGAATCACTAGACAAATATGGTGCATGTTCTAATAACATTAGTTTTTGAAGTAGATCTAGTGTTGTGTCTACGGGCATGCTGTAATTAAGGAATAAAGTACAGAACGTTAATTAGATTGGTAGCTAAGAAATAATACAGTCAATCCTTTTGCAGACTTGCAAAGGTGGTTTAAAATACTATCTGCAGGGTAGTTTTATTACAAAAACTAGCTGTTGCTTGCGACATCGTCTGTGAAGAATTCCTTTATCCTCCTGACTAGAAAGAAAGAAAGAAAGAAAATATTTAATTGCCAACAGTACAAACAATACAGACAACAATATAATGAAAATATCTAAGCAAAGGTAAAACAAGAACCAACTTTCTTTTGTTCCCCGAACACCATTACGAATGGATATGGAATAATAAAATTGAACATATTATGGATAGAAGCATACTATTATAGCACTTTAAGAATATAATCCACAATTCTTTTAAAAATCTGTCTTATGGCTTAGAATTTAATGCACACATCTTCAAATATCTCATAAACAGTATGACGCCATCAAAATCCTTAATGCTTAATGATATATTTCCTACAACTTTCCTTATTTTATAACATTACGGGCGAGTAAGCATGCACTTAATATACACGGGAATAACTGCGTTTAAGTCTCAAATAGAATATTTTATTTCTGCATCGTTTGAAATGTTTTCGCGTCTCAAAGTGTGTCGTGAAATAGTTTAGGATTTCAGTGGACGGGATAAGTGGTATGTTGGTACACAGTACAGTACAATGACTCTCTAATAAGTGAACATACCCTAAAGTAAACAGAAAGGTAATAAAAAAACCGCATTCAAATCGGTACACCCGTTTAAGAGCTACGGTGCCACAGACAGACACACATAGCGGTCAAAGTTATAACACCCCTCTTTTTGCTTCGGGTGTTAAAAAGATACAAGGTAAGCAATAGGTGATTTTATCGCTGAACTAATATAAACAATTTACTCACTAGCGACTAAGATAGCAACAAATTAGCATTAATATAGCAACAAATCAAAAATGGTTAATTTGGCTTTATCGCTTCAGAACGATTTCTTCCAGGCTATTTTTACAACAGAAAGAATTAAGTTCGTACTGTACGGTGGTGGTACTGATGGAACCAAATAAATATTTCTTTATTTTTTCTTTCTTTGTTTGAATTTTTAACCGATTTTAAAAAAGACGAGGTTCTACGTTCGACTTTACGATATTTTTTACTATTTAAATTGTTTTATTCGAGCAGTAAAGTTATTGTCAGTACATTTAAATTATGTAAAAGCGGCAAAATAATCTACTACTTCTTTGCCACAAAACTGTGCTATCTCCAAAGTTGCGATATTACCAGATGTCACAGTTTTGTCGCAAAGGTGCGTATTTTAGGCATGACTGTTCTATTCGTAATATTCAGATAACTTTTATGAACTATACGAGCAAAGTAGTGGTGTGTTCAATATCCGCAGATGAAATTCTTTAATAAATAACACGTAATATATACAATAATTAACAATAATAAATAAAAGTAGAACTAAAACTAACATGGTCTAATACTAAAAATCTATATATTTTGCAAATATCACCCAAGTCGCTGCTATTGGGCAGGGTGCCCATCAGGCAGTAGGTAGATAATTGGACAGAAAAGTGATCCGTAACTGTTTGTGACTTTTCAGCGGATCTTATAACGGATTTTTTTGTGATATTAATTTTGACATAAAAAAATAATTCAAATATTTTTTTTAATTTTTAATACCACATTTTAAAATTTTATATTGGTATTGCTAATTAGTTTGAAAACATATGAATCTGTCTATTGAGTGGAAATCGATTTCGCCAATGTCGAGTAATAGGCAGGTTGAAACGAATCGAACGTTGTTGGGTACAAAAATAGAGGAGGTACTTAATAAATACCTACGTGTTGTCTATTTGTACTGAATACTATTGTTGTGTCTTGTGTTGTGAATAAATGAATTTTCTTTATTTCTTTCTTTCTTTAAATAAAAAAGCAAGCTTGTGTTATGCATGGGTACTAAGCAACGGTTAAATATAATTATATAGATAGATACATACTTAAATACATATTAAACACTCAAGACCCGAGAACAAACATTCGTATTTTTCATAGAAATATCTGCCCCGACACGGGAACCGAACCCGGGACCTCAAGCTTCGTAGTCAGGTTCTCTAACCACTAGGCCATCTGATCGTCTAAAAAAATGATAACAAATGATAGATAAATGACGAAATGTCAAAAATTTCTTTAGTGGGTACGGATTATGCAAATATTAAATACTATTTGACGTTGTCAATTATCAGTTGATAAATCCAATGATCATTATTATCCAATATTGCCAGTCCGAAGTTACAAAAAGCGGGTGCTACTAATAAGACATTTGAAGTTCGCATTGTCATCCGCAATTTGTGTCTTGTATCCATATCCGGTATCCGAGCACATATTATTTAACGTTCCAGCACATCACTAGAGCAAATATACAAATGCAAATTCAGATTTAGTAAGGTTAGTTCAGACCCAGTTTGTTGAGGATGAAGTAAGGGTAAGTGTAATAAGAGAAGATAGGTATGATCAAAGTTTGTGGAATGATGGAAAAAAACTAACTAGTTTTTAAGAAAGATAAGAGAGAAGGAATGCGGCAATAGAAAAACAATACCTATTTTTAAACCTTACCTATTGTATTGTAGGTATGTATGTGTGTTCTTACAGTGTGTGGGATGAGGAGCGTGAGCACACATTAATTGTTGCATAGAAGTACTCGTAGCTCATGGGTAAACAGTTCATTGATGGATGTCCGCAAAGTTACACCTATTCAATAAATTAAATTATAAGCATGTTAAAAAACTCGCCTTATAGTTAACGATTGTAGAAATCGAAACGCCTTAGGACGGTTAGCTTTTGTCTAGATACCTTTATAAAACGTATTTTTAAATAGAGATTAAAATATATAACATGAAACTACCGTGAGACTCACTCATATTAAATATATTGACCCGGGTGCGCGTGTTGCAGCAGCCGCTGAGTCGCGTTGCTCCGAAGACGAAGGGCTACGGATTAGCCCGAAACATGTCGAGCTAAACTCGATTTAAGACGTGAGTTATCCAGGTCAACATATTTAATATTAAAATATATAGTCAGCGGCACCAAATTTGGCCCACCCTTCATACAAAATTACCGATTCTGCATACATTTGAGGGACAGATTTTTTGCCGCTCGGTATATTTACCACAATAAAACAAAACACTGACGAGGTTTGGGGCTCACAGTCAATAAAGTGGAAATTACGAAGAGCAATAAACAAGTTGAGCCTATTAAGTGGTGCCCTAGATTATACTCGTATACTTCCTACCTTCATCTATAGTTTATTGATTTTATACTGAGTAGTGTTGAAGCGTTAACGTACCTATACATCCACGGTATTATAAAGTCTTTAATCGTTTATTAGTTATAATTATTTTGATCAAATAATTGAGTTTATTATAGTAACAAAATACTTTATTAAATCAGGCGTTACTTTGCGTAGGTCCATATCAATGGACTAAAAGAATTTCCTTGCTCACCCACAATACTTGTATTCATTTCATCCTACTATCTTTAATCCTATTAGGAGAACTTTACGTAGCTTGGAGTTCTATTAAGCCCGGGTTATTTAAGTACCATCAAAATGTATGTACTGTTGAATAAATAAAGCTACATGAATCGCCCTGTTCCGTTGTATCGTTCCGTTGGGGAAGAAAAGTCCTCGAGTGGCGACCAACGAACCGGAAGACGAAGCGTTGGTAGGCCTCCCACCAGGTGGATTGACGACATCGTGAGAGTCGTGGCGTTCATTGTGGCGTTCTAAGGGGGAGGCCTTTGTTCAGCAGTGGACGTCTTCTGGCTGATGATGATGATGACATGAATCGCTCATTTAATGGTTTTTAATATAGATAGATTTCTATACTACAATTTGAAGTACCGCACGCACACACCTCCACTCCATCTCTATATATAACGTGTACTCTTAGGCTTAGTTGACATTATTAAACTACTCTTTAATAAAACTTCACGTTTCTTCAACGCCCAACACCATAAACTACAAGAAACTTATATCAAAAAAGAAGTGATAGAAACAGTAGATTTCAAATCGCAAAATTATTTAAATGGCATATTCGCATGCACGCCAAACATGAGACTAAATCAATAGAATCTTTTCTATTTCGGTAAAGGTTCACACTTACCCGGTGCGATGTGAATATCTCTACAATTCTCAGAGGCTTTATACAATAGCCCCAATATCTGACTAGAGTTGTACTACGGGTATCTATGAGTATGGATTTTGGAAATGGAAGGACAGTATTACCACAATTGGTTACCTATGAGTATATGACCCATGAGTAGAGATAGGTAAGACCACCTTAAGTCGGTAAGTTGATCTACATTAAGCTATTATTAGCATTTAAAAAAAAGTGATTTGAACACGACAGTTAAATTATTAGTGTATTAATTTATTATTAGGTAGATACCTACTTAAGCAAAAAAGTGGACAACATATATAATCACTTAAACTTTTCAATTGTTTAATTTTTTTGGAAGCGACTCCTGCTGGTTAAAGACTTTCTCTTCCTTCTGCGACTAACCTTTTTATTCATACAAATTTAATAAGCACTAATATCACTGACGATTTTTATTAAGTGAAAAAAAAAGGCAACTAAGCGCTGAAATTAATTTTTGTGCATAATTCAGACCACACGAAAAAATTTAGAAGCATTAAAAATATACACCAATGCCCCCAGACTTTTAAATAAAGGGAGATTTATTTTCGTCGGTTCAAATAAAGCAATTGATTCTGTTTTCGTTCGTTCCGAGAGGGTGTGAATTCATATAGATTTTCATTAACCTACATTTTTATATTGGCGAATGTATAAAAAAATTGGCTGAAGTTAAAAATGCTACAGGAGTAGGAAGCGAAACGTAAAAACAGATTTTATAGAACTTTTTTGTTTTAAGTACAAGCAAAAGTTTTCACAAAATCGAAGATGAAATCATGCTATTCTAGTATAAGCCTTGAGGTATCTCTGAGGGTTCTAATTTCAGATAGAGTAGGTACCAGGGAAATATACTGCGGTATTTTTGATTTTCGGTAACTTAAAGGGAACACTCAACAGGTCAAATGATGTTAATTTTTCTACGATACTAACTATTGGGCTAATTATTTTTGCTTAAAAGATAATTAAGAATAACGAGTAAAAAAACTAATTATGTACATTTAAACCGTGTAAAAAATTATGAGTTTTTCAAAGTACTCAATACTCAATATTTTATTGCTCTTCCACAACAGATGTTACAAAAGTATATGTGATCATCATGGACCCTGTTGGGCACAGCAATATTTATACAAACCCCGTGACTAAAGTGTGTTTTTAATTCACACATAGCAAAAAAAATATGATTGAGCTGTCGAAATTACCGATCTTAGTATTACGTTCAAATTAATATAACTCACGTCTTAAACCGAGTTTAGCTCGACATGTTCGGGCTATTCCGTAGCCCTTCCTCTCAGGAGCACGCGAACCGCGCTGCCGCAACACGCCACTACGCGCCACCGCTCTGCTTGCACGACTGTCCGACGAAACTAACACCGGCACACACTACCGCATTTTTAATGGACTCGGATTTGGACGCATTACATCAGTTTGATAAGGTGTCTGTACTTTTTTTTTTTATTCGACTGGATGGCAAATGAGCAAGTGGGTCTAGAGATCACCACTTGCGAGAGAAAAGTTTTCATTCCGCGGCAAGTGCGTGAAGCCATTGAGATTGGTCGTCATCCGAATTTAACCGGGATTGCGGTTGGTCGGTACCCCCGAGTTGGAAACAGTATTAATACTCGTGCCGCGTCATCGGTTGGTGTGAACGTGCCTTTACGGAGTGATGTTGTTTAGTGTTGTGTGCTAACCTACATTAGATAAAAAATGACGATAAAATGCGGGTAGTTGTGCGCCGGTGTTAGTTCGTCGGACAGTCGTGCGAGCAGAGCGTGGCGCGTAGTGTGCCTGTTGCGGCAGCCGCCGGTTCGCGTGCTCCTGAGAGGAAGGGCTACGAAATAGCCGAAACATGTCGAGCTAAACTCGGTTTAAGACGTGAGTTATCCGTTATAATAACATTTAATATACGTTCAAATTATTTATTTATTTTATTATCAACTTAAAAAATATATATTATAATCTGAAAACACGCGTTTTCCCAGAGATAACAAGCTACATAGATCCTTCGTCGATTCGTCCCCTTAAACCCTTACATAGCAAATGTCGTCGAAATTGTTAGGCCGAGTTTTCAAGTTTTCAAGAAAAGAGCGTACTCCTACCTTAAAGGCCGGCAACGCACTTGTGACTCTTCTGGTGTTGCAGGTGTCCATGGGCGACGGTAATCGCTTACCATCAGGCGATCCGCCTGATCGTTTGCCCCCTATACCATAAAAAAATATATACTTACAATAATTTTTCGTTTTATTTGATGGCCGTGGCTCTCACAGTTATATTTATTAACCTCACTTAAAGCCATGAAGAGTAAGAAAAAGAATAATAATTTGATAATTGGTTAAAAAGCTAAATCAAATTCCAGTCGCTTTCTATAGTCAAGTACCAGGCTCACATATACGTAGACGAGTATAGCCGACCCAGTTTCCTATCAAACGGAGCAAAGGTGACGGATCTCCTAAGTGTTTCGCCGAACCACTGAGCTTCGTAGTTCATAAATCATTCAGTAAGGAGAAGTGCATCAAAAGTTTCGAGATTTTTATTGCTTCATCATGCTGTTTTCCTGGTACGCTTTATTGGTTTTCCTGTGTTAAAAACGTTAGTAAAAAAATCCTATTGAATCTGATTTTTATGTGGTTATGTTTGTACCTGCTTTAAATTTGTAATGGCCGCTCAAACCGCCATGGTGACCTTATATTTCGCTATATCCAATTGACAAGTTGCTATATTTAAGAGCGTTATACCTGCTGAGCTGGCAACGTTGCATTTTTGTTAGTTTTTCTCGATTATTCCATAAAAAATAATGAAAATTAAAAATGTGGTCTGATAGAACTCTTCTTAATAATATTAAGTTAATGTGTTACTCTGTGTGTGTTATTCGTGACAGACTTTTATATTCTTTATATTCGAACAAATGTTTATTAACGGTTTTTAAAGAAAATAAAAGTTTCATTCCATTTTTCAGCTCTGCAGGTATAAACGCTCTTAACATAAGTTTTTTTAAAAGCTTATTTCAGGAATTTGACTTACAAAGCGGTCTCGTTTACGCCCACTCTGTGGTTAGCGCACGCCTGCGTGTGCGTGTACTGTATCTGTATGTATAGGTATCTGTCACACGCGGAGTACGTGCAGTTAGCGCTGCTCATACTATGTATTTTCCATAGGCGTTATATCTCAAAATAGGCGCCCACCCGCCCCGTGCAAACCGCGTCAGCTAGGGTAGGCACTGAAATGTCTTTAAGATGATCCCAACACATTTATCTTCTAATATTTACCTTTACAAATGTGATATTAATAAGGTTTCCATTCAACGAAACGCAGGATATATACATATATAAAATAATAAGAGGTGACTGAGGATATAGGTTAAGGTATACCGTAGGCGACAGGCTAGCTACCTGTCACTATTGTACCGTATTTGACAACTTGAAACCTAAAATTGCTAACAGTGGCTCCGAAGCGGTAACGTTTCTGTGCTCTGCCTACCCCATTTGGGAATATAGGCGTGATGTTTGTGTGTGTGTTGTATATAAAATATTTTTGATGACAAAAAAACTCTTGATATTTGATCCTTTTATCAAAACGAACTCATAAATAATATTATCATAAATGGTTCCACTCAGAGTTCTCCAGCCCGTCAGAGGTGTATGAGACTTGAGATCTCTGAAATTAGTTAGCGCGATATTACAGAATAGTTTTAGAGTTACCTACGCCTACAGTAAGCATCTGCGGTATATTAAAACACCTACTCACGTGTAAGTAAATGTTTTAATTAAACATTAGTTAACATTTTACCGCAGCACTCAGCAAATTTTAAAATTAGGTGACACTTAACACTGTTTCGTTTAGCAATGGCTTTCTTAGATATATTGTTAATTAACCCTAAACTTGGCAAGTTGAGACAAGTCGATTCGAGCCTCGTTGGATTTTTGTAGAGTTAACAAAAATAGCTTAAAAAATAAAAAAAATATGATTTTTAATTATGTAGGTATCTTATTAGATACGCTGCCAAGTTTAGGGTAAAGAACCACAAAGTGACTTTCTAATTACGAGAGCTGGTTTAAGTTTGTTTAATGTTTTTTGTGAGAATAATTAAGATCTAAAATAAACATAAATAGCTGCCAAATACCAGTGTCAAATCTGTGAAATCTGTAATTTGTAAATGGATGTTTTTATTAGGTGCGACTTTTAGCAGTATTTGTTCTCTGAAGTAGAAAATATAGTGCGGCCAAAATTATTAATGAAAGTGACAAAAAATTGAACTAACGCGACTTTCTTGCAAAACTTCACTTTACGTAAGATTAAAGCACTTACAATAATAATTTAATAAATATATAAAATAAAGTGCCTTCGTGCAAACGTCACACACATTCATTAAAATCTTTGTCACTATGTACTTAACCTCTACACTTATGACATTATGACAACTCTGCATTTACTTTTTCCCGCACCGTCAAACTCCGAACACGCCAAAATTACGCCGAACGCCGAACCGTAAATTTTTATAAGCGGCCAGTGTTAAAAAAAACCAGGAGGCTTTATAACATAATGCCATCGCCCGTAGATGATTTTTCTTTTACGGACAGGATCGTATAAAGTACCTACCATGAATTAAACGGTTTAGGCCCACTCAAGGAAAAAGGCCTCATAAGTGCCACATCAAACGCTAAACCCACAAATTTAGATCACGCTACATGCTCGGAAAGAGGTCCACTGAAGTAAAAAATCGTAACGACGTTAACACGTCCTGATTCACATTTTCAGATCGTTCTGGAGTTGGGGTCGAGGGTAACCCTGCCTGAGTCTGAAATAGAGCATAAACTAAAACTAAAATTGGGTAAGTGGAACGTGAAACGGGACATAATATGTGATTATACGTATTTTTAGGCCTTACAATACTTATCGTTAATTTTCTTAATTTGAAATCGGTTATTTAAAACGAATGATATAATTACGCATAACAATAACAGGA
>NC_133480.1:12486852-12588812 GCF_025370935.1 Choristoneura fumiferana
TGCTCGTGACAACGGCCATTGTAATGTGGTCGAAACGTCGAGGTAATTAATTGCTCGTTTCGTTACGCGTGGTAAGTCGGGTGTTGTAATAGTAAAAAAATACAACCAGCAAAAAAGCTTATGTAGGTACTCGTACATATTGTTTCATGTAACGTCTTAATCAAACAATTAATTTTTATAGGAAAAATATTTTATTTTATGTTAAATAATGATCAGTCGCCCATCGCAACGAGTGTCTCGTGCCCACCTACGTGCTTCTTTTTCTTTCTATTTCTATTCCGTACCTGAAAATGCAGTTTTACCCAAACTTTTCAGTTTATTCAATTTACAATGCGTTCTTTACAAATTCTCGACCCCATTACAACGTATACACCTACACTGTACTAAAAGTACTTTACGACGGGCGAACGTCTCTGGGGAGCATTATTTTTCTTTACAAAAACGTTATTTACAAGCGCATCTTTATTACCGAGGGAATTTTAAAGAATATTGGCCAATTTAAGAAATATCGCCGAAAGAAAAGAACTTGCGATGCGTTCTTAATTTTTAACAATTTTAATGAAGTATAATATATTTTTGGTACATTTTTGTAGATGTTAACCGAATCCATTATGTTTTTGTTTAAAATAGTAACCAAATGGGGTTTTAAGGAAAACGTAGGTAAATAGATACACAATAATTGCTCTTCTTTACCACCCAAAGGTTGATTGGCAGATATCCCTTCAGGGACAAATCCGCCTTTGTACTTAGCACTTGTTTTCGTTGTATATCCTTTTTGTGCAATAAAAAGTATAAACAAACAAACAATTGAATCGAGAACCAATTTGACGTTAATTGATTACTAATTTTATTCTTTAGCAACATTTTGCTCTACAATAAGGTGTAAGTACTGATCTGTTTTGCTTATTTATGTTGTCATTATAAAAAAAGCAGTTTATATTACTGAAAGAAATTTCAGCAAAATTTAATCTAATTTATCTCAAAGCTCGTAAGGCACTTCGTTACAGCACTTAAAATAAATTTAAGATAACAGCTGAAATTAATTAAGGTAACGACGTATTATTTTGATAATTAACGTTACGCAATTAACAGTGAGTTTAAGTATGGTTTAGGCTTTAGTGGTAATCAATTTCAAAGACAATTACTAAACAAGTTATCATTTTTAACCGACGAAAAAAAAATGGAGGAGGTTCTCAAGTCGACGCTTATGTTTTTTTTGTATGACTACGCATAACTTTTTACAGAGTAGTCTGATTTTGGTAATACCTTGGATAGGGTGTACCTCGAAGTTAGTACTATATAAATTTGGAAAAAAAAATACTCCAGCGGTGGGAAAAAAGTATAAAATAAAAACTTTTTAACAAAAAAGTTAAACCGCTGAAAAAACTGAAAAGCAAAAAATAATAAACCTTTTTTTTATTTAACCTTAATCTAGGTACTAGTTTGAAGTCGGTGTCTCAACATGAGCCAGCAGGAGTGGGCCTATAGTCGTCTACCTCACCTACTATATATTGGGCTTCAATCACTCCTGCTATCATTTTCATCATCATTATCATTATTATCATGATCATTTTGTACTTTATAGCATTTTTATTTTTAAATTTAATGAAAACCCAAATGTAATCAGGTAAGTATTCTCAGCGTTTTTGCGGCGTTTTTTCCTCATTACCATTTCGGCAAGTATTATTAAAAGAGATGGTCAGGGTTAAGTTTTATGAACACCAAGGACAATACCGATACTAAATCTAGCCTGATCAAATTTCTTGCGACTTGTCCTTCTATTGTGCTAATAAACGCTGGATGGTAATGAGGTTTAACCGAGGGGTCAAAACGCTCGATTGTTCACCTAGTTCAGGGTTTCTTAAAGTGGGGTCCGCGGACCCCTTAGGAGTCCATAGCATGTGTATCAGGGGTCCGCAGTGGGTCAGTCTGTAAACATATTTACAAGGAAATTTCCAAAAAAAATTATAACTGGAGTCCGTGGAATTGTTTAAATTTTGAAAGTGGCCCGTGACTGCAAAAAGCTTAAGAACCCCTGACCTATTTAATCAGACTAAAATTGAGAAAACAATTCCTGTAGGTACTATTATATTGTCAAGCATTAATTGACTTTGAAACATTAATTTAGATCACGATTTATTAGGGGATGGGCGCAACGTGTTATAGAAGACTGTAAAAAAAAAAAAAAAAGTATGAACAGTCTTTTCCGATGTGAACAATTAAAGAAATCTGATCAAAGGTAGACAAAATGCCCTTAATACAAACGTCTAGACATAAGGAATCAGAACGGCGAAATCGATAACTTCACAGCAAACAAACCTATGGGGTTATATCGGATCATTCAATAGGCCAATAACCCGAAGAAGTTTTTCTTCGTAATTTATCCACCTAGCAAGCTAGAGAGGTAAAATATGTTTCATTTTTAAACTCCGATGCAAAACTGTTCAAAACGGGGTATTATAAGTTTGATGCCAAATTCTGTGTGTCTGTCTGTGGCATCGTAGCTCTCGAACGGATGTATTTATATAAGTACCAGTTTCAGTGCGGTTTTTTACGTGAATACCTACGAGTTTGTTTTTCATCAATCATTTTTTTCAGCCGTTTTGAGGTATTGTACTTTGAAACAGTGAACAAGGCAGTTCAACAATGGTATGTAGGTAATATGGAACCCTTGGTGCGTGAGCCCAACTATAAATTCTTGTTTTTAGAATAGGTTACTTTCCAGTCTGTTCTACGACAGATCTCAAGTAGTTTAATTGTCTTGATAAAAGATTATGTGAAGTTGAATTTGAAGTTGTATTTAAGTAAGTACTAGTAGAAGACTTTAATGCTGAACGAGCACAAAGTGGCCACATAACTTGGAAACTGAAGTTTAATTTTGTTTTCTGCTGACGTTATTAACGTTTAAAATAGCTTGGCTACGTTTCTCATTTTCTCCTACTTAATTAATAATTATTGTTATTGCGTAGTTTGTATGCAAACTATTGATAGTCATTCATTAAATGAAATAGTTTATCTTGCCTTAGACGCCTCATCTCTCACAATGCGAACTGTTAAAGAAAGGGGTACTCTTCCATCGTCTGTATTTCCGGATACATACAATTAAGAGCTCTTTGACTAGACTGAATAGGCTGTTACTGAACCAGTCAGTTACATCCTTGGCCTCATCTGCAGTTTTATGTAAAAAAGTGCACTTGTACGTAGGTTTGGAATACAACCTCTTTATCTTGCTTGTCCCGTTCCGTTGACCATAACGGCTATAATTATTTATCTGTGCGATGTAGAATGTTGTCATATGCCGTATACGCACAATTCGCCTACGTATTGAATCCGTTCCTTTTATTTGATACCGGTTTTGTGCTCATTTTTGCTTTAAAAGTGCACTCATAGAGAGTTTGATGCACGTTAGCCTTTTGATTGGTGATTGTTGGGCTCACAGCCGCTCCGAAAAGAACAACGATCTCTCTGCACCGTTCGAACGATGCGATTTATCGTAAATCTTAGCGCCACTCACGCCACATTTTACCAGCGATCTTCATTAATTTCAGCTGTTGTGGGTTTAATTATATCATCTGTTTCGATTTATCTATTCCGTTGGACGGTACCTACAGTTTTAAAAAATCGTACAAAATTGTACCTACAGCTTTCTTACACACACGATAAGCGGTACCGGTTGAAAGGTACAGTCTGATCGCTAGGATTTTTCGTATTATCTGTGGGCCCTATTATACATATTATTCATCATATTTGCTATACAAAACAGAATCCACTACATAATCTAATAAAAACCGCTTGTCATGTCCATAATTACCCCATTCCCGTATTTTATTTGTTTCACGAGTTGCCAGTACGCGGTGATTTTTTCCGAAAGAGATTGAGTTTTCCGTACGCTAACACCACAACGGGGTTCAAAACGGGATTCAATGTTTGATAATAGACATGCTCACGTTTTGTATGAATAGTAGCTTGAACCGACAGAACCGGCTAAGGCCGAATTCCCATCGGAATTTAATAATTAAATTCCCATGGGAATTGTGAAGTACTAAATCGTGAAGAACATCTGTGCAAAATATTATATCTCTGAACTTAATATTACTTATATTCTCGTGAAACATATTGATAATGATAAATTTACTAAATTAAATGGTTCAACTCACGATTATAAGCCAGGAATGGTCCGACTAGATCTTCTTCATAGTGCGTTCAATATTATAAATACGAAAGTTTGTAAGTCTGTCTGTTTGTTTGTTACTTCGTCACGTCTAAACCGCTGAACCGATTTAGATGAAATTCGGTATACATATATTTTGAGTCCCGGGGAAGGACATAACAAAGTTTTTATCCCGGAAAATTGTATAGTTCGCGTAGGATAGCGATAATCGAATTCTATGCAGACGGAGTCGCGGGTAAACAGGCTAGTGGCTTATAATCGTGAGTTGAATCATTAAGTTTAGTGATTTTGTCTCTGGACTTAATTAGCAGATTCTAGCAATAGGTCCCAGAGAAGGACATAGGATAGTTTTTTTCCCGGAAAATTGCATAGTTTCCATTCTAAATTCTACGCGGACAGAGTCGCGGGTAACAGCTAGTCAGTAAATAAATTAGGACAATAGAGGTAGACGCAAATATTCGTAATAGGATAGGAACGTGTAATGTACGATGCTTTTTATCCACGGTCTGAGCCTTTTCAATAGACTACCATTCCGCGATAATCGCATAATATTGATGGAATAAGATTGTAAAGAAAACCTAGAGAGAAAATTCCTTATAACAAAATGAATAATAGCTGGAGGACAATGAAATAGCTCGGGCATTTATCATATAAACCCACACGCGCCAGGCCCTATTATAATGAACGTTCCTAAATCCTAGACATGGTTTCTTATCTTGTACATCTACCTACGCATGAAATTAAAGGACCCTTAATATATCACTCATGTGCAAAGCTACAGTAAAAGGCAATACATTATAAAATATGTAGGAATTACAACAAATTAAGTGAAGAACCCAGTGAAGCCATACGAGGGTAAAATTTTCTAGTAAGGAGTCGCGTATTTTGGTTTCATACCTTTTTTCTTATTTATTCGACTGGATGGCAAACGAGCAAGTGGGTCTCGTGATGGTAAGAGATCACCACCGCCCATAAACACCTGCAATACCAGGGGTATTTCAAATGCGCAGATGTGATACCTGCACGGTAGTTCTACGAGTGTTTCAACCGCTTTCAGGTTCTAGTCGCTTACTGAAGAAATGAGTCACTTAAAATGGAAGAATTTTATAAAATACTAGCTTTTGCCCGCGGATGCCCGCGTGGGATTCGGTTATCGCGCGCTGTTCCCTCGGGAACTGTGGTTTTTTCCGGTATAAAAAGTAGCCTATGTCACTCTCTGGCCCACAAACTATCTCTATGCCAAAATGATGAGTATGTGAAATATCGAAAATACAAACTGAAATATAGATGCATAGAAAAACCAGAAAAATAAGACCAGCGCTGGGAATCGAACCCAGGTCCTTGGCATTCCGTGCCGCGTGCTATACCACTACACCACCACTGGACAGTGATACAGACACGAATTTCTCCTATGCATCTCATATCTCAGCTTGTTTGTGTTCTTATTTAGTCACTTAAGCAGCGACACTAGGGCCATCTATGCTGTAGCCCTCATCGAGAAACTTTCAGCGCCCCATTGGAACTAACTGCTCATCCGGACAAGAGATGTCGTTATTAAGCAATCAAATTAAGATTGGTTTTTTGGAATCTTTTTGCATTTTTTATTTCAATTCCAATTAAAAAAAAATGGAATTGAAATAAAAAATACAAAAAGATTCCAAAAAACCTATCTTAATTTGAGTATGTGAAAGACGGACTAAACATACAAACACACACACTTTCGCAAACCAAGCAAACCAAGGTGAAACCAAGCCGTAGCAAAGAAATTGTTTTTCGAAACTGTTACGTTACGTTTCACAAAAATACGTTACGACCCAGCTCTAGCATACAGTAACAAAGTACTCAAGTGTTAATGATGTTTGCATCGATTACGTTTGTCAAAGCAACGTGGCCATACATAAATTCGGCAGGGTATTTACAGGGTAACCCCAAGTATTTACGACAATTTTTATTCCAAAAGACTGAAAACAGTTCAATTTGAATATAGACCTTGTTTGTCATCTGTCCCAAGCAGCTCTTTTTTCAATCCGACGAGGGTCGTAATAAAATTGTAGTTTTCCTTATATTTTGTGTGCTGACATTGTTGCATCGATCTGGAAAGCGGTAAAGTAAATAGCAAAGCGTTTTCAAATAAGTTTTCCTCTATTTCGTTTAAAAGTACATGGTTATTGCGGGATGTAATGCGGGACCGAACCTGGCTTGTCATCGATCCATGACGCGAGTTTACCTAGCCGAGAAATGGCATGCACAACGAATTTTTCAATGTATTTTCGAGACGGCTACTTTTAGTTTACCTACTGTTGAAGTCTCTACAGGTGTCAGGCAAAAATATATTCCTTGTATTGAAAAGTATAAGACTATGCCCACTAGCACATTTCCTAGCCAATCGTCTCCGTCGCGTGTATGCGCTTGACATTCCGTTCCTGACACGTTCCTTTTACGGTCATGTCATGATACGGTGTAGTGAGTAGAGACCTTAAAATATGTACAACTTAAGATAAGTTAAGTCCGGTCTACATGACTTGAAATATTCAACGTAGGCGATGCTACCTCGCGGAATCAAATCAAGATTTATTTTTAAATTCTCTTGCAAAATTTGAAACAAACGAACAAACAATTACAAAAGGTATAAATAAATTGCAAAATTAAATAAAAACTTGCAAAAAGCGTTACAATGAACCTTTACTTATGCATGATAAAAAGCGAAGAAAAGAACAAATCATCGTACCCAGCCACAGTCCAGTTAATTCATTTCACGCTGGACACTGGCTCGAAGAATTGGAACTAATACACACCACTAAATGCTTCTCAATTTTCTTGAAAATTTCCACAATACATTTAACAAAGTTATCTTTACAGCGAAAACCGGCCTTTGATCATATAAACTATAAATAGGTATACATATAACATTGTATAGCAAATAACTAGTAGGTATTCAGCTGCTTTGTAAAAACACTATTTGATAATCCGTTTGAACTAGTTACATGCTCGAACCCTGGCTTCGCTTGACGTACTTGTTAGGGTTCCGTGGCTAATGGATACCATTGGAACCCTATTACTAAGGCCCCATTGTCCGTCAGTTCATCTGCCACAACAGGATGTATCTTTTCAACAGGTAGAAACTTCAAACTTTCACAGTGTCTATTAATTTTTATTATTGGATATTCAACTTTTATTTATCTGTTTCATCTGTTTTCCAATCTATATTATCAAAGCTCTATATTTATATATAAAGCACTTCTTTTATATAGTAAACTCAGTTATTTAAGATTATGTTCTTCATACTAACAAGTAGTGTTATATATAATACACAGATGATTCACAAATCAGTTGCAGATTCCTCACATGACAAAGCTCTCATATGATGTATCAATAATAATTATGGAATAGGTGCTTTCTCAGTAAATGTTTTGATTACTTTTGTGTTGAGAAAATAAATACTTTTCTACCAATTCTCTATAATAAGTCGCATTCATTTATTGATTTTGAAAGACAGTAACGACCTTTTTCCATCTTTAAACGAGCTGGAGCTAGACACCAGGTAGGTATCGTAAACATTTAAGATCTGGGAGGTACGTATTTCAGCGTAACATATCCAATATATATCAGAGATGCTAGTCTTCGTGTTTACTCACGAACAGATTATAGAGTTCAAATACCTTTGTTTTACTCTTGCACCCTGAGAGAGTTGGTCAGAGATTTTGTGTCATTACTAATAAACTAATAATACTAAAAAAATAAGCCAAAGCATTTTAATATTCTATTTCTGTTTATCAAATGAAAACATATATCAGTATCGTATCGACACAAATCCAATAAAAAGTTACAAGAACAAACGTATTTTACAGCAGCAATCGGAAAGTGGATAGATGTTTTTATACAATAAACTTTTTGTTTGTCACAAACTTTTAACGAGGACAGTTCGGCAGTTGTTTTAAATTTCCATGGACGAGTGTAACTAATTAATAAGTCATAAAATCTACTAGTAACCCTTGCCGTCGTTAACAGGGCATAATTTTGAAAAAAAAGAGGTGAAAAATAAAGAAATTTCGTACCTAAGCCAAGTAACACACATTTTCTCCTCGTTTTATTCAAAATTATACCCATGTGAAGACCAGGCGGGTCCCTGGTGCATTATATTACTACTATGTCTTCAGTTACCAGCGGCTTTTCACGCGTCAACCATTAGATCTATCTTCTAATTTCGTAGGTACACCCGTTGATGTGAGGGCAAAAATCGTGAATATTCGATCGTTTTGACTGACCGATCAACGGTTTTACCATCCCACGTTTATTAGCACAACGAACGGAAGGACAGTCGCAAGAATTTATACCACGCTAGGTTTAGCTTCTGTATTATTATTATCGGTTTTTTCCAACATTACAGACGTCATTTATGTGGGTTCCCGTGGGAATTTTGCGAAACCCTAGAATTCCCAGTTAGCCGCCAGCCAGCAGCCAGCCGGTGAAATTACTGGCACTTGAGGTATCCCATCTAAGGCCTCTAGGTTGGTAACGCATCTGCAATGGTGTTGCAGATGTTTATGGACGGTGGTGATCTCTTACCATCAGGAGACCCACTTGCTCGTTTGCCATCCAGTCGAATAAAAAAAAATCTATTCAATTGTTAATAATAACAATGGTTCGTTGGTATTGCTGTCTCCTGAATAAACGAATTAGAATCAAGGAAAAAAAGGATAACTAGACGTACGCAACAGTCGTACATGTTCGTCTGGAAATCGACATTCTGTTATCGATTAAGCACGCCATCCCATTTGACGTTAGTGAACACATGCCCGATGCTAAGCCAATTACACCGCTCTTATGGTTTCTAGACGGATACTTAGTGGTAACACTGTCATAACAAACTCAATAATATGTACTAAAACCTTTTACCGTGCTATTCAATACCACACGTGATAGTGATGTTTATGAATGTGTTTTTATGCAAAACCTCTCTTGCGCTTCGACAAATTAAGAATTTTTCAGCAAATGCGTCATTTTGAATATATTGATTGAGAACCAATCTCACAATTATACTTAGGTATATAGATGAATGTTAATTTAACAAGTGGAAACTTGAAAGTACCTAGTTTAACCGGTTGTTTGTTTGTGCCAAGTCTAAAAGATACGAATGTAGTATACGCCAATTTAATGTTCTCCAGCGAGGCTATAATAATTAATTTTGTACTGGCCGTGTTTCCGTCAGTTTGATTTTGTACTAAAAACGACGAAGCGCAACTGACAAGGTGCAAATTATTAGTGTAGAGTTAGAAATCAAATAGAATTATCTTAGCAAAACATACGAATCTTTTTTTACTTGACTTAAAATGAAAATATCTTAAAATGTCTAAGGTTTTCAGTATTAGAAGATTGACAAAAAGCTTACACTGATTGATGTCACAATTATTGTACTGCCAGAAGAACTATATACACATTTATAAATAGACATTATAGGTACATATTGAATCGAAAATTCCGATAAAAATGATTTATAGGGGTATTCAAACAAACTATCTTAAGTTTTCTAATTTTCAGGAATAGTTAAAAAAACTACACGTTACTGCATGTAAAAGGGGGCCAGCATACATTTTTAACAATCAGCCAGATAGAGGGCAAAGAAGTGATAAACTTTCCTTTTTTCCATCTGACTCACAGAAAAATACACGTTCTTAAGAAGTGTCACCGCGTGGCACGTGGCTGTCTCTTCACGGAAGGAAGATAATTGAGGGCCTCTGAATAATTTAAATAAGATTATGTAATTTCGCAAGGTTATAAAGCGCGAGTAGGAACGTGAATTTTTTTTCAAATTGTATAACTCTTGTGGGAGAAATAACTAGGTAAATATCAAAGAACTTTGGAAAATATAGATGTCCTGAAAAACAGTTGTCACCTTATTTGTAAAAAACTTAAATCTATGGTTTCGTGTAATGGAATAGAAAATGACGAGCTGTTATTGTTAGCCATAAACAATTTAAGCTAGACTTCGTGACATTTCGTAAGATATTGTCAATCACAGTAGAATATGACTTTGTCTCGCCACCTTCTCGCCACAGTGTTTTAAAAAATAAATGTTCTCTGTCTAGCTACAGCAAATGTCAGAGTGACAAATAGAGCGTTTGTGAAATCATTTGTTCGATAATACATAAATTTTGTCGGCCAACCGATAGTGTCTTTTTCAACCTCGACATTGGCGGAATCATCGATAGTTTCGATGGAGCTATATTTTTTCTAAAAATTTATTTGATTGATAAATTTTGTTGCAACAGGTATATTTAAATGGGTAAGGGAGCAATTAGATAACATTATTACTTGTAAAGGTAAGTATTTGATTAAATAATCGGGAGTAATATATTTTAAACGAGACTATGCGGGCTTGATAATAATAAATGACGAGCAGCTTCAGCTTTTCGAAACCTTGAAAATAGGAAAATATTTTAAATTATTAGTAAAAAACTAAAATCAATGATCGATGCAATGACAATAAGTGAGTCAAACATACAAAATCTAAAATCCACGTTAAGGTCACCTGAGGTAAAAGCGACTATGGGTTATTGCGTTTATTTGAGTTATCTTTTAAACAGCGTGATTTACAACAGCTCCTGCCATCTAGTAATAGACACTTGAACTACTTGGAAAATAACCCGTAACATAGAGGGCGTCTCGGTGAATCGTTTTCAAGATGTCGGCAATTTTAAAATTTGGTACCACACCAGAGTTTAGCAGTGCTTGAGTTAGTGAACAAAATCCATTTACATCCTCATTTTTTTTAGGGTTTTGTTGTTTATTTTTTATTAAACACGATCAGTATAAGTTGGTTCACATGTCTGAATTTAAATTTTCATTAAAAATGCTAAATTTTTAGAATTATTTCCATTTAAAATCTTTGCAAGTTATTTATGAAACTTTGCTAAATGCGTCAGTATCTTTGAGGTTATTGCGTCTATGCAACGCATTTACCCCAATGTCAGTGGTCAATAACCGTTTTTTTAATAATGTAGTTTTATCAATTTTAACACATTTTTCATGTTAAGTAAGTATATTATTTTACCTGTAGAATGTTTCACTGACTATCGTCTAAATAATGTCACTTAATTAAACTTTTCATCTCACTCTTCAATCGTAAAATCTTCTAGTTCAATCGGTCGAATCGTAGAATATTTTTAAATAAAAAAATAAAACTGCCTTAAAAACACACACAGGAACTAAAAAGCAAAAAAATATATATAAAATAATAATTGAATCGGCTACAAAAACCGACTAACTGAGAACCTCCTCTTTTTTTTAAAGTAGGTTAAAAATGTTTGCAACCTCTGGTATTTAGCTTTGGATAAATGCGTCTGTAAATGAAGACGCATTTTCCCTAATTATACTATTTTTGGTCTCAGCTGATTATTCGCGCTTTGTGGTTCTTGTATTAATAATATCTTCTAGATTATTATATTGCGAACACGTGCCATGAAGTTTTGAGGTGAAATCCCAAACCTTAGATAATTATTTCAAAAAGATGCTTTTTCCCAAATTGAGGTAATAGCGTCTAAAATCCCGTTTTTTAAAAAAATGCTTGTATATCTTTTAATTGTCGTGCAGCAAAAAAGTAACTTCATAAATTTTAATGTTAAAGAGTTGTATAAAGCACAGAACGCAAGAGTATTTCAATATACTTAATACATACTTCATAATTTGAGATTAAAAAAATATCAAAAAACACAAAAAAACAGTGACGCATTTACCTCAGGTGACCTAGATAAAATTTTCTGCGCGGGCGAAGTTGCGGGTAAAAGCTATAGTAATAAATAACCAAGCTTTCTTTTGACGTTTGTTGATTAAATAAATAAATATAGTAATAGCATAAACAAACCGACCAGGATTACGCGAGAAGGAAAGCATTATATTTTTTAAGGACGTTAACCTGACGATGGGCTCGTGAATTCATTTGGTAGGGATTCCCGTATAAGCCCGCCGTGTCAAATTATATAAGCCAGCTGGAAAATAATGTATTTTACTCTTGCATACTATCCTACTGTTGTAAATGCAAAATTTTGTGAGTGCCGTGTAACTTTGTAACTTTGTTTGACGACCGGATGGCGAAGTGGTTAGAGAACTTGACTACTAAGCTTCAGGTCCCAGGTTCCATTCCCGGCCGGGGCAGATATTTGTGTGAATAATACGAATGTTTAATCTCGGGTCTTGGATGTTTAATATGTATTTAAGTATGTATTTATCTATATAAATATGTTTATCTGTCGCCTAGTATCCATAGTACAACCTTTGCTTAATTTTTGGGACTATAGCTCAATTGGTGTCAAGTGTCCCATGATATTTTTTAATGATATTTTTGTTACTCTTTCATGTAGAAATAACTGGCCGGAATTAATTCAATAAGTCCTGATTCAATACGCCTGATTCTATTCGTTACTTAAGTAACGTAGTATTGAATCAGGCGTTACTTTGCGGAGGTCTGTATCAATGGACTAAAACAGTTACTTTGCTCACCCGCGATCTTACAATAGCTACTCTATTTTATTTATTTATTTATTTATTTATTCAATACGAAGTCAGGCTTACAGTTTGCACCAAAACGCCTAGCTCGTTAATACTTAATACTATGCTAAAAATAACATTATTTTAGATAAAAGTGCTCCCCAATCATCGGCAAACACGTCAGCATCCTGGATTTCAGTCAAAAATTCATTTAGCAGCGCAATTGCCCTGGCCGTTGGACAGTTCTTAGCTCTACGAGTCCTCAGCCCCGCCAACGCTGCGAATAAGTGATGGCGGCGGCGCACTCCCGCCCGTACATACCGTTGCGGGACGAATAGAGTCATTTGCCGCAGTACCAGAGGATTATTGACTCTATTTTGCAACAAAGAACAGTAATGTCCGAGCAAATGCAACTTTCGCCTATGGCTTAGGGTATCCAACCCAACCATGCCTGACACAAACAGCGACGGAAACAAAAACGGATAATAACCATATAGCCTCTTATACAGGTGCCGAGCAAACTTTCGCTGGACTCTCTCTATGAGCAAATTGTATTTCGATTCCATAGGATCCCAAACAATGGAATTGTATTCCAGCTTACTACGTACAAAAGCATTATACAGGACAATAGAGACAGTTACACTCTTGAACTGCGAGCCTGCACGCATTATGAATCCTAAGGCTCTACTGGCACTCTTGCATGCGCTAATGATATGCTGATGATAGTCAAGTTTTTCATCCACAATCAAGCCTAGGTCCCTAGTACTGTGAACTCTGAGCAATGAGCTACCTGCCAAGTCATAGGAATACTCAACAGCTGTCGGAGAACGCGTGAAAGAGATGACTTTGCACTTCCCAGCATTAAACGACAATCTGTTGATACGCGCCCAATTAGATATAGCGTTTATGTCTGATTGCAACGCTTCACAGTCCGCGTCCCCACTTATAGCCGAAAACACCTTCAAGTCATCGGCAAACAAGAGACACTCAGATTTACTGACGACGGCCGGTAGATCATCGACCATTATCAGAAACAGGGTCGGACCCAGCGTGCTCCCCTGACTCACACCAGACCGGGTATAGAACTCCCTAGAAGAGTGGCCACAGATTTGGACATATTGTTTCCGATCCTTCAGGTAGCTGGCGATGAACGTTAGGAGGCACCTGCTGAACCCAAATGCCGATAGTTTCCGCAATAATACATCGTTGTCAACAAGATCGAAGGCCTTTTTAAAATCAAAGTAGGCCGCGTCTACTTGACCGGCTCTATCTATGTGCTGAAGAACAAAATCAGAAAAGTTGACATTGTTGGTGACAGTCGACCGGCCAGCGCGGAAACCATGTTGCGCGTCCGTTAAGTAAGGTGATATTTGGGTAATTATTTGGCGATTAATCAAACCCTCAAAGACCTTTCCAAATACCGACAAGACAGCAATAGGCCTATGAGATGACACCTCGGTAGACGAGCCATCTTTGGGGACCGGTGTTACGCTTGATAGTTTCCAGACCAAGGGATATGTCATCTCTTTTATGGATAAATTATACAAGTAGAGCAAAGGCTCCGCAAGAGCCGACACGCAGTCCCTCAATACGAATATGGGTATACCATCAGGCCCCGGGGAAGAAGAGACTTTTAGTTGGCGCACCACTCGACTCAAGTCCTTGTAAGTGATTTCATTCAGGGAAATAGTCACATTTTTTAGAGGGTCTTCATTTAAACTGGCGCTTGAAGCATCAAGAACTGGCGTATCTTCGTGAAACACTGAACTAAAGTAATTAGCAAAAACATCTACAGCTTCAACACTATCTACTTTTTTACCGCAATGAGTGTAAATACCTATTGACGATCGATTGCTGCGCAAATTCCGAATATGTTTCCAGAATACAGTGGGCTCCCGAGTAATATCAAGTCCAATTCTCCACAAATGCCCTCGGTGTGCAAGAGAAATTTCCTCCTTCACTCGGGTTCTATAGTACCTAAACATCTGTTTATTGAATTCGAGGCCATTAGTCTTGAATTTAACGAGGTGGAAATGCTTAAGTTTAATATATTTAATAACCTCGGGAGTGTACCAGGATGGGTACTTATAACGACAAGGGACACTAGATGATAGCCTTCGGGGCACATGGCGAGCAAGGGAGTCATTGAGCATATTGTAGAACATCGCCACCCCCACATCTACGTTTCCTAGGCCATATATGGGAGACCAGTCTATTTCGGCTATGTCTTTGTACAGAGCAAAGAGATCGGCCCTCTTGAAGTTCCACGAAAAGCTTCGTGAGGGCAGCGGGGCACTAAAGCCCACTGCCAACTCAGCTCTCCCACTCGAAAATACATTTTGCAATCGAACCGTCACCTCAACCGCAGGATGATAGGCGTCCAAAGGCACCAACGAATCAATGCACTCTGAAACGACTACGCTACTCTGTGATATATTTGTCAACACAAGATCCAGGATGCCACCGTATTTGTTTGTTATAGTATTACACTGAAATAGCTGGGAAAAATTAACAAAATTATTAAATTCATCAATGACTCGCGAGCCAAAGGATTTTAAATTAAAATCACCAATAATAACGACATCCAGTTTCGGAAATTTACAAATTGCGTTTTCAAGGCATTCTAAGACATTTAAAAATTGAGACTGATTATAATTTGGAGGCAAATACACAACACTAATTAAAAATTTTAAATTCTTTTTACACAATAAAGCAAACAAAATCTCTTTGTCATCGCTCAGGCCATCAATGTCAGTGATAGCTTGTAATTGGTATGTATCCTTAGCCGCGAGGAGGACCCCGCCCCAGCCTACATCACCGGCTCGGTCCTTCCTCAGCACAATGTAGTTCGGAGGAAACAATTCACCGTTAGTGACAGAACTATTAAGGAATGTTTCTGTTACAGCTATTACATCGGCGTTACATAATTATGGAAAAGTACGGTCTTAGAACGGAGGCCGCGTACGTTTTGATAATAGATCTTAATACGTGCGTTATTTTTAGATCTTACTTTTATCTTGGGCACGAAAATTCTGTCGCCACGGCTTTACACAAATATCCTCAGCCCAATTAGCAGGATTCAAGATACGCTCGGACAACTTGGATGGAACAGTCAGTTTGAACGAAGCATAGTTTCCTCTAGCTTTTAGGGACTCTACTGAGCACACATCCTCACTGCAGATTTCCGCCAAATAAGCTTGCACCTGTGCGACAGTTGTACCCGGTCTTACATAATATAAATGAAGATGTCGTTGCCGCTCAGAAGCTTCAAGTTGCGTAGCTCCTGGTGCTGCAGTACCCCGCGTCACCTCCAAAGACCTGCGCGGACGCCTACGCACTTCAATCCAGTCTGAGCCCGCAGACGCAGATGCCTCCTGGGGCCTTTCTTCAGCAACAGCTTGATCCGGCACCGAAATCGTTTTTTTTTTATTCTTGGGCCGTGGAGATTTTGGTTTTCTTTGTTGTTCGCTGAATTTAGGCACCTCGGCAGCAGATGCCGCCAGGTCGTCGGGTTTCGCTGTGCCGGCAGTCAACGTAGAGTTGGCATTCGCCAAAGGGTCGCTGGAAGCCACTGGTTCCGCGCGCCTCGCAGGACTGGCAGACGTTGCGGTCCCGGCCTGTGGCTGTGCCTTTGATGAGATAGCCAGCTTCAACACCAAATCAACCTTCGACTCAAGTATGTTGAGTTTTGTTGTTAGCGTGGCTACCGTTTGGCTTAAAGCGTCAAGTTGGTTAGAGACTGAATTGCTATTCAGATTTGGCAGGCGCATATCCAAGGCAAGTAGCAATTCTTCCCTGATTATATCCCTGATGTTGTCAACACAAGCCGAATCATCAATCAGCGTACTCTGCAGAATGTCAGCCGTGTCAAGCTTTGGTTGCCGACCGCGCGGCGCCATGTTGACGTTTCGAGCCATTGTAGATTTATTCAGGAAACTGATGTCAACTGAATCATTTTGAGTGACATTGCTTTCGACTATAACACTTCTCACCGGCGTATTTGAGTTATCTCTCCTAGGCTGCAAACACTTGCACATCTGGCATTTCCAAGAAAGTTTCTGATCACTTGACATAATATTCCTGAAGCATTCCTCACTAACATTTGCACATTGAAGGTCATATGCGGCACTACATAGGCAACATTTCAGACACAGCTGAATGTCGGTAACGCTTGGGCACCCGGCACACCTGATAGTTTTGGACTCCATCTAGCGGTAATAATAGATACTATTAACTAAAATCTTTCTTTGGTTTAGTATCACTTTTTTGCGTCGCTGCGTCACTGCCTCGTTGGACCAGTGGTTCACAGGGTAGCCTCGCACGCAGTAGGTCACTGGTTCAAATCCGTACTCACTTGTTACTTTTTCTATTTTCTGTAACTCCAGGAATTCGCCTTGATGTTTTCGCCCCAAAAACTATGTGCGTCCTGCTTGCGCCGCCCACTGGGAGGAGTCTTCCGTAAGGATGTCACAAGAAGAAACGAGAATTGACAAAGAAGCTTTCGGCCAATAGCGAATTTAATAAACGAATTTAAAATTTCAACTTAGACAGAATTTGCACACACGTCCACTCGTATCCAAGCGCGTAGACGAACTCTATGCAAAAATGTCTAACATCTGGTAGTATGGTGAACGGTTCTGATGCTCTGAGGATGAACTATGGTTAGGTTCGAAACGCATTGAGTGCTGTGTGTGGTGGTGATAGTTGAATTTGTGCGTTCTTACAATGTGGAGGTGGAGGAGCTGCGTGAACACAGTTATTGCAGACGTAGCTATCGTAAGGTCACGCGTAGGTGAGCAAAGTAAAATTGGTTTAAACCCCCGACGCAAAAAGTTTGTTATAAGTTTGACCGCTATGTGTGTCTGTCTGTCTGTGGCACCGTAGCTCTTAAACGGGTAGACCGTTTTGAATTCGGTTTTTTTATTTGAAATCAGGGTTTCTAGCTATGTTTCTTAGACATGTATCATCAAAATCGGTTCAGCCGTTTTTGAGATATTGAAATTTGAAGTGACAAAGTCGGGGTTTTTCCAACTTTTTGTTGGTTAGGCTATAATAGTTCATTGGTCGGATTAAATCTGCGCGTCCACTGCATCGGAATCGGAGCATACGGAGAGGACGGTTTTTTTTTTATTCGACTAGATGGCAAAGAAGTGGGTAGGTCTCCTGATAGTAAGAGATCACCATCGCCCATAAAGATCTGAAACACCAGGGGTATTGCAGATGGTTGCCAACCTAGAGGCCTAAGATAGAATACCTCAAGTGCCAGTAACTTCACCGGCTGTCTTACTCTCCACGCCGAAACACAACAGTGCAAGCACTGCTGCTTCACGCCAGGATTAGCGAGCAAGATTGTGGTAGCAATCCGGGCGGACCTTGCACAAGGTCCTACCACCTGCAATGGCTTTGTTGCTTTGTATGAATATCTATGGTACTGCGTGCACGGATCGGCATTTCTACGCCATAGAAATTCGTACGGTGTGTAGGTACGCTTACGCTCTGATTCCGATGCAGTGGACGCGCAGCTTTAGATTAAGTTTGGTATGTAGAAAGCTGGAACCCTGGAATAATACAAAGGCTACTTTCATCCCCTTATTCCCACGGGATAGGGATGTGTGCATATAAAATCCCGTAAACTCAATTGCTAAGTCTAGACTAGCTAACGTAGACAACGATGCTTATTTTAGGGAAATTCAAGTGGAAATTTTGTAAAAGCACGGAATTCCAATTTTAATGTTGAATGGTGATTCACGCGAGTGTAACTGTAGTAAGGCTGGTATTTATTAGTACATTACTGCTAAGGTCGGGAAACAGCAATTCCTGGATGAGTAGAGTTTAATAAATTCGAATCCACAAATTGCTATTTCCGCTGAGGCATGTATAGTGCTTTTCTCTAATATTTAATGGGAGGAAATAAAGCAAAATCGTTAAAATATTAAACTAAATGCTCAGGCACGGTTTTAAAAAGTTGGCCTTATACTTTCCCGCGATACTTGTTTTTTTTTAATGTACGCGACACGACTCGTAATGCCATTTCAGTAGAAATAATAATTTAACAAAAAAATAAATTGCAATGAAGCGTAGTATAACTAAATTACAGTTTGAAGCGCTACTGAGCGCTTTTTAGTTACTTCATACATTTTCTTTTGTTACCATTTATTTGGTATTAAATTGTGCTTGAACTCAAAATATAAAAAAAACAATGGCACTGTTCGTGACAATTTTAAAGACGCTGTTTCTTCCTAAATTGAATCTTAGACTAGGATTTAAAAAGAAAAAAGGTATATGTAATTTGATCATCAGGCTGTTTAGATTGACTTACCGTAGTCAAAACGTGAATTTAAAAAGTGAAAAACGCATGGTAATGTAATTTCATACAATTTCGAAGTGTTTTTTTAATTGTATTAGTGGCAGTCTATACGGATGAACTTCGTGTACTATGTTTGCGACAGTTTGGCGGACATTTCCAAGCATATTGGAGAAAAAAAAAAATCTTGATCAGTAGAAGTGCAAATAACAACATAGATATTTTAGTTATTTTTAGGTTTTTGTTGTTACTTTGTCGGCTCGATTTTTGTTAATTTTGTTTTTCACTTATTTGTGTCGATTAAAAAGTAAAATTGCGAGAATGCCTTAGACGTCCGGATATAAAACCTGTAATGTGTGAGAGTGTCAAGAAATGTTAGAAAAAGTAGATATAAAGGGGAGTAAAGTTTTTAGTGCGCTATAAAAAACAAACTGCGAAGTACCTACAATGGATGCCGCGGTCTCAATTTGGGGCAACTATGTTGAGAAATGCTTTTCTTCGTTGATTCTTAAACTGGATCGAACTGGGAAGGTTGACAAGATTAGGTACTTACACACTACCAAAGTAGGACAAGACCATGTGATATCGAACCGTTTGATTCCTGACCCTGTAGTACGTTTTCACACTAAGTGCCATAGTAAATATACAGTGTCAAGCAAACTGATGTCACTATGACTTTTTCCATGAAAAGGTTCCGTAGTGGGCCACGTTTCAGTTGGTTCGGTAGTTTCTTACAATTTAGTTCTTAAATAAAATAAATAAATAAATATCACGGGACAATTCACACCAATGAGGGCTATCGCGAATGAATTCGCCACTAGAGGCGCAAGTGTAGCGTGAGGTCTCCGAAATGTCAAATCTCATAGTTTTTGGGTGAGCTACGCGGGTTTATTTGTAATTAGATTAATTTTGTGAATATTTTGCAATATCTGAAATGAATTATGGCAAATATGCGTTCCGGGGCAATGAATGTCTGTGTTTTGAGACAGTTTTGTCTTTCGGAAACCTTAGTCCTCCCTTTTTTCCGAACAAAACGGGGACTATGCAACACTGTGGCATGCTCGATATTTTTATGGTACGGTTTTAAGGTGTATTAAATATGATTTTAATCTAAACTTTGTTTTCACGCCCGTAATAACAGACGTTGAAAGCCATACTTAAAAACCTCACGCAACAGTGCGCCATCTAGTGAGACAAAAAACGATAGCCCTCATTGACCTAGTCCCAAAGTAAGCTTAGCAAAGCTTGTGTTATGGGTACTAAGCAACGGATAAATACAACTATTTTGTTTATAAGTTTTAGTTTTTTTTTAATAGGCATCTTACACGTACATACCATCACCCAAATATTATGTGGTCCACTACCTCAAAATTGATTATTGTTTTGCACGTCATAAAACAAAATTCTGATAAGACTAGTTTGTAAACCTGATAGTTCAATTTTAGCGACCCATTCGATACGAGAAGTTGATTAAAAATTAATAGTCTGGTTAGGTATTTGGCTGAGCGTACACTACATGAGTACAAGGTAAATTAGACAAGATTTTACGATTCATGATTTTAAAGGTATCATTTATTAATTTATGTTGGTATACTATGATAGCTACTCGCCCTGCCTGGCTTTGCACGGATAGTCTTTTTAAAAATATTTTGTGATATTTTTCTGTCGCAAAAAACCTTGTGATAGGAAGGATGAAAATAAAATACTTAACTGCAGTTGCTGTGAAGTGATGCGCTTACAAATATTTTTTGACACGTAAGTAATAGGTACTGATTGAAAACAACAAACGATAATCGAATTTAATGTACATAGAGTTAAAGTTTGACAACAATAAAATTTTAATTTATCAAAATTAGCCTGGAAAAGATCCGCAGAATACTTTTTTTTAAAATAAAAAATATATTACGTTTGGCCTCAATCTCGCTTGATGGAAGGCGAAGATGAGGCCTAAGACCACGTACGTACGTACCACGTATGGTGGTAGATGGTATTCTTTAATAAAACTACATTGAATCCTATAAGTACACCACTTTGTTGGAAATTGGACATGAAATTTCCAGGAAAAATGTTTGCAGGAAAATCGTAAAAAAACACAATCCTAATGCACGAAAATTAATTCGCACGCCAGTGATTTCTTTTCATAGGAATTTTCGTAAATTATTTATAAGATACCTACTTAGAAATTACCATTAAACTTGCAGAGATTTGCACTGAGAAGGAATGAAGGAAAACATTGCTTGAGAAATCAAATAGAAAAACAAATAATCTTTGTTTAATATCATTAACTTTACGAGTATTAACACGGTTAAATTTATTGTCTTTAAATTAAGTTCTTGTGAAAACAGTAAAAGTTCTAAAGTGCATAATTATATAAATTGCTTGGGAATATAGAAAACTATTCTTGGTGCATCTCTATGATCTATATTTACTAAGTCCTTAAGGACTCATTACACCGTATCAATCCATGACCGTAAAAGCAACGAGTCGGGCAAAAATATATTATTTGTATTGAAAACTATGTGACTTTTGCCCGCGGTTTCGCCCGCGTGGAATTCGGTTATCGCGCGCTGTTCCCTCAGGCACTGTGCATTTTTCGGGGATAAAAAGTAGCCTATGTCACTCTCTGGCCCACCTATCTCTATGCCAAAAATCACGTCGATCCGTCGGTCCGTTTCGACGTCAAAGACGGACAAACATACAAACACACACACTTTCGCATTTATAATATTAGTAGGATGCCCACTAACTAACACTAACACGTTTTCTAACTAACCGTTGCCGTCGCGTGACATGTATGCGCTTGACATTTCGTTCCTGACTCGTTCCTATTACGATCATTGCATGATATGGTGTGTACAGTCGAACACATTTAATCACGACCCAGGGTGGAACCTTTTCATAATCAATTTCACTGTGTTTTGCTTGACAAAATTCTGAATGTCAACATGACATTAGTAGCACAAAGGTTTTCACCCTTGGTCATGCATGATTCAACTTGTTCGACTGTACCTTTAGTCCCAGTGAAACAGTTACGAAACAAACAATCGACTAAAAGTAAATCTGCATATCGCTATTCTTCCTACCACCTTACTACTCGGCGAAACGAATAATAGGCGTAACGAAATTATACCATTGCTCGGCCAAAAGAACCTAATTAAACTCGGCGAAACGACAGGTCACCAATAATTATATTAATTTATGCGGATTTATTAAGCAAGCGTGCTCCATCTTAGTACACTTCTTCGCTTACCATCAGGCGTGGTTGTGAGCAAACCATGCATGCCTATTTCTGCAAAAAAAAAAGGAGTTGCATGAAAACACATGTGTCGCTCAGTCGTAGCTATCTTACTTGTGTGGTCGCAAAGTAGCAAAGTAAAAGGTCGCAGTTAATTAAATGCCAGTTATTTTAGTCACGTCAAATGCCTTCTGATAACTTTAACTGCTTTTAACTCGTAATTCGAAGTTAATAAGGGTATACGGTCAACAAAGGGTGCTCCACTAACTTATTAATGTTTTTGACATATGGGCGCCATCTTAAATCACAATGGCGGGCCTAACGGATTTATTATTCTGCGCGGGTCTCCGATGTGAATTAAAAGCAGGGTTGCCAACTATGAAGGCTTTTGTTAGATTAGCCTTAGGTTTGGTTAAATATCATATTTACCACTCATGAGAATATTTGTCAGATCTGCGTTTTTAGTTTTTGCATCCATTTGAAAAGTGAAATTTAAAAAAGAATGCAATTCTTGGTGACGCCGTATTAACAGTTGTATTGATTTGTACTTTAACCGACTTAAAAAAAGAAGTTTTGCAATTTTGCGGCATCGTGATTTTATTTCTATATCGTTCTTAATTTTACTGCAGTGGTTATTATTTTTCTGGATTAATTGTATTGATTTGTGGTTTCAATAAAGAATGTTTGTATTATTTGTTATATTAACTTTTTGATTAGGAACAGTCAGCAGCACCAATAGGTATCAGACACAACAAAGCGAGCATAAAGCGGAGCGGCAATAAATCTGGCCCTCAAATGTATGCAGTAATAGCTAATTTTGTATGGTGAGTGAGACCGAACACGTGTTGGACGAAACTCGTATTAGACCAAACACGTATTGGACGAAATGCGTGTTGAAATACAATTTGGACGAAAAGCGTATTGGACCTACAGCTAACAAATAAAATTTTGTGCCGCTGAGTGTATCTGACACGACTCTATTTCTAGGAACGGTAGGACGCATCAGACATTTTTCACGCTCCGCTGTGGCACATATTAATACAGGTAAATTATATTATAGATTATAGGATGTCAATATGACATCAGTAGCACAATGGTATCCATTTGGTTTCGAGTTCTCCCTCGCTGCGTTTCTTTTGATGTTGACTAATAACCTGCCAGCAATCATTGGAATTGATTCACAGTTATAAAGGTATGAATAAATGAAAAAACTGAAATTGATTCTTTTTGAATGTCTTTTGCATAATCAGTCTTTTCTTTCGCATTAACAAGTATTATGGGCCATGGGGTATACGAGAATGAGATCACTTGGTAGTTATAACGCCATCAATTGACAAGATTTTTTTAACACCTGTAAATTACTAAAGTTTTGCCTCCTGAACATGGGAAAATATTTATTATAATTTATTTCTCCATATTTAGAAAAATCCAAAAAAAAATATATATTTATGAATTTGCCAACACTACCACAGAATAGATATGTATGTGTCCTTTGTCTTTTTCACCAGAAAAAGAGCTGCCATAATTTTGACAACGTCTACGTCAGATTTACGATGGATTTACGTGATTTTTTTTTAATAGAAACTAGACAAAAGCAATGGATCTATTGTGTGATAGTCGGAGTTATGCCTTTTTAGAATAAGCACATCTTAAAAAATTGTAATAAATTAATTACAACTCGTAGCGAAATTTTAAAAAATATCAGCGTCTTTCTGTTTCCAAACAGAATACAGAGAACGAAACAAATTATAATCTTAGAAATATGAAATCTTGTCTATTACTCGACTTGTATTTTTTCTTATTATTTGGGTATTGATCGGGTGAAAGCGAAACGCGAGCGTAGCATCTCTGTTTTACTCGTAGTTTGAGGAAAGATACTGTCGTACACCAGCTGCTTTAGACTGGTTTTTTTTGTTGATTCATTTTTTGGATTATTGTTTCGAATATAAATGATGTGATGATTTTTCATTAGTTTCTGATGGTTATGTAACACAAGTGAAAGAACCAAGACGCGCTAAAGCCAGTGTCCGTGCCCAACATTGTTCGAAAAACTAGCTATAGTAAAAAAAAAAGGTCAAGTGCGTGTCGGACTCGTACATGAAGGGTTCCGTACCTCCGTATTTAAAAACAGTTCAGTAAAAAGTTTTTGTTATAAATTCTAATACAAGCTTTTTTTGTTGACTGTCTGACGACCCCTTTAATTTTTAACTTATAATTTTATTTTTAGTATTTGTTATAGCGGCCACAGTAATACATAATCTGTGAAAATTTCTGCTCAAGAGTTAGAGCTTCGGAGAGATGGACGGACAGACTGACAGCGGAGACTCAGTAATAGGGTCCAGTTGGCTTGGCACCCTTTGGGTAACGGAACCCTAAAAGCAATTAAAAAGATTGAAAAAAAAAACAACCTCGTCAGCAAACAGCTCATATCCCACGTGCGAACCTAATAAAGGGCCATATATCCGGTTTAAATGTCATCTACATTTCTCCGCTTATCCTTTGAACTTTGTTTGCCTTACGGCCCCTGTCAAATACCAGGATGAAAAAATACACCAGGTTTGATAATTATTCAAAGGGATGGCAGGTGGCAGCCCTAATTAGGATGGTGTATCAGGGTTGCCGCGTGACGAATATTCCGAATGAATGCGGATTTATTCCACTGTTTGTTTTCATAATAGGTAATTCTGACGCGTTGTTGTGATAACCTAATTGGAATTTGGAGTGAAATGAAATGAAAATGTATTTATTCCAATAGCCAGAGCAAACAAGCAAACAAGGTTAGATATCTCCTAGTAGGTATGTGAAAATACCTGTGACAGGAGATCCCGGTCTTCTAGAATAAAATGTAATTATAATGACATGCAATATATGATGCTGAATAGCAGTAACAGCAGGAACAATAGATAATTTACATATAATTATATAAAACAATCACAGTGGTTTTATGCACTAAAGCTAACGATTATAATTTAATGTAATAATAAATTTTAATTTCATGCAATATTAATTATAATTGAATGTAATAATAAATTTTAATTTCATGCAATATTAATTATAATTGAATGTAATAATAACAATTACTGGTTTACTACAATTTCATTCGATTCATTTTAATTATAATTTTAATTTTATACCATTGGTTGTGTGTATGTGTGTGTGTGTGTGTGTGTGTGTGTGTGTGTGTGTGTGTGTGTGTGTGTGTGTGTGTGTGTGTGTGTGTGTGTGTGTGTGAGTGTGTCTGTGTGTGTGTCTGAAGTACAGATTCGTGGTTCGTTTGTTGAAATAATTTATACATAGGTCTACTCAAAACTACAAAGATGCTACAACGGCCTCAGCATTGACGTGCATTGGGTCAACTCCAGGGTAGACAGTCGGTAGGTAATTTGCGCCCCAGCAGCGCGCCACCAGCACCCGCGCTGCCTGCCCTGCTGCCCACTTATTGCACGCCATAGAAGGCATTGTAGGTACTGTTGTGGACAGAAGGTCCACAATACATAAAAAAACCCTATTTTAATAATAAACTCTTCAACTCTTCATGTTTGTTTTATTTAAACTTCAGCAAATACAATTTCAATATGTCGATAGTTCTAGACTGACTGCCCAAAATCTGTTATTGTGCCATACGTTTGGATTTACGTTCCTTTGTATATCAAATTATGACGACATATTATGTAGACAAGCAAAAGAAACTATTAAATTTCATTTATATTTATTTCACTTTGAATAATGATCTTTGCAGGTCGTTCAGGTCGCTCTATCTTGTTGGAGGCCTACTGACAGCTCCTCTCCCGGTCCGCGGACGCCATTCGAGAACCTTCTGACCCCATCGGCCATCAGTCCTGCGACCGCGGATCGCTGTGGATGCGAAAAGCACAAGAGACCGGTCTGAGTGGGTAACCTTGGGGGGCCTATGTAGCAGCAGTGGTGGACGTCTTTCGGCTGACATGATGATGATGAGTGTTCTTTCCAGATACACGCAAAATAAACATTTCAACACGTTTATAACTATGTAAAAATAAGGGCGAGAAAATAAACAACGTACTGAGTTTGATTTATTTTCTAGCATGGACAAAAACAATTCTTTAAATCGATTCCCAGAAACATTTACGTTTCAATCACCTGACACCCTAATACCATCAAAGTAAATATAAAGTTGCAAAAACAAATGAATAAATCTTGCGACAAATCCATCCGTAAAAAAAGATTTATTCCTGACCTATGACCGTAACTAAAATGTACGTTTTTTGGTCTCAAGCTACTATAGGTAGGTACTGAGGTATCAGGACGGCTCCAAGCCGTCGTAATCTTACGCTTTCTACCTTATCACCATGCAGACAAAGTTGTCAATACAACAAAGATGAACCGAGTATTGTTTTGTTCCAACAACGATTTTATTCTTTTGTGTTTATAGTACAAATCCATTTGAGAATAAGCTGCGAGTAGGTTTTCTCAGTCTATAGATAGGTATATTTCGTGTTGTCAAGTGGAATGTGCGATACGTGCGACATTACAAGTGACAATTGACGTGCCAAACAAGGCAGTAATGGCTCTATTTTCGTTCGCGTCTTGAAGGAAAAATAATCACAATCTCAAAAAAACTATATGGCAAATGAACGTCGCACTAAGGTGTAAAAACGTGGGTACGTACTAATTTCAAAGAAAATATTTATTCGTGGCATTACCTAAATAAAATAAACTAATGAAAATACACCGTCATGAAATAGGTAGTCTCAAATCGGCATAATGCCGCTCTTGCAAACGGCGCTGATCTTGCTTTGGGACGTTCAGGACATTTAACATATAAAAAATTACTTAAAGTTTGAAAATAATAACGAAAAAAATTTTTCGTAATAGAGATATCGTATAGATATTCTTTACTGTACAGAATCGTTATAAGATGAAACTAATCTAACTTAAATAATTCTGTATAATATTAAGTACAAGCTAAAAAAAGTTCGTCTAGTAAATATTTCCACCGAAAATAAATTTATATCAAATGAGCGTTATGTCTTTATTATTTTTAAAGTTTATGTTTTGTAATAGATATCTAAAGACGTGCCAACATTTTAATTTAGTACCTCGTATTGCGTTGGGGACACCACAATGAAGAACTGCCTCCAGGCGGATGTTAAGTGCGGGTAGTTCAAAGCGGGTAGTGCAGCTTAACAAACGTTATACCCTACAGTTCAGTCTACTCGTGACCATCTCGTGACCACGGCCACTGAAACGTCGAGGTAATTTATTATCAACATCATGTCAGCCGAAAGACGTCCACTGCTGGACATACGCCTCCCCCAAGGCTCTCCACTCAGACCAGTATTGTGCTTTCCGCATCTACCGCAATCCCGCGATCTTAACCAGGTCGTCGCTCCATCTTGTTGGAAACCTACCGACAGTCCGTCTCCCGGTCCGCGGACGCCATTCGAGAACCTTTTAATAATTTTATTAGGTGTGACAAATAAGTCTTGGGTGCTGTTATATATAGTTATGTATGAGCTAGCTATGGAAACTTTAGAACGTTTAAAAGTTCAACAAGTTTAAAAGAAGAACATTACTTAACAAACCATAATCTTCTTTATTCCTCTTAGAATTTTAAAGCGGACTTGGAGCAATCCTGGTTATCCAGTTAGCTTAAGCTTAAGGTGGCTTAAGTTGAAAAACTTCTAGTTTAACCCCTTAGGCAACCTTACTCGGATAATCCAGGTTAACGCACGAAACCCTTGTGTCAATCGATATACTTTAAATTCAGTTTGTCGAGAACTAAGACATGATTTAGCATCTTTTCGCAAAAAACATAAACTTAAATTAGGTACACAAAGACAATTCAAAAAGAAAACATAAAAACGAGTTTTTGCGAAATCACCCAGCAGCGGTCCCAGCTCAGCATACTGTTGGATGTGTAAGCGAACGCTGGTCTTCCGCTGTGACCGCTTGGCGATTTCACGGAAAGCGACAATACTTACAAAATACAAAAACATACAATATAGAAAAGAAGAAAAAAAACGAAATCAAACTACAATTGCTACATACACATGCAGAATAAAAACTTTCTAGCACTAATAGTCTCTAAGCTAAGCCGCGGATGGTCAGACAGACATGGCGAAGCTATAAGGGCTCGTTTTTGACATTATGGCTACGGAACTCTGAAAAAGCTAAAAATAAAACTAATTATTTAAAAAGCCCCCTTAGGCAAGGTCCCGAAGATGCTGGCAGCGTTCCCTCTTTGAATAGCTAGGCTAATTCTTTGTCCGAGGAAGCTGCCAGGTCTTCGGACCCCTCTGATGAAATTGTTATATCGAACGCTAAACTCTTCAAGAAAGTTTTTTTTTCAGATTGATCGTCAACTGCCCTTTGCCTTTTGAAATGTGGTTAACAATGACGACAAAAAGTATTATACACGTTCCTTGTCGTTCGCTAATATAATGCGTGCCTAATATGCGAATTTCTTGATGCGTAAAAGGCTTTTGTGGCAAAAGTACTTATTCGTGGGTCGTGAAAATATGCGGAGGGCGTGTGGAGAGAAGATAAAGTTTGAAGGTATTATAGTAAACACCGCATAGCGATTGGTATGTTAAGCATGAGTGAAAGAGAAAGCTTATCGTGTAATGAGCTTTATGTTACATAGTGTTTACGGGCTTCGCATGCGTAATCCCATAGATCAGACTGTTGAATTGAAATTCCGGGATGTAAAATTCTAAATTCTCACGTATCTATTCCCTACCTTATGTATATAATGCCAGCCGTTGAAGTTGTGGACTTTATCCCGTTGCCATGGGAATATCGGGATAAAAAGTAACTTCAGGAAAATCCGTCCAGCTGTTTTAACGTGAAGGAATAACAAACACACTCATGCGCGCGCAAGCACACACACACACACACACACACACACACACACACTCACTCACTCACTCACTCACTCACTCACTCACTCACTCACTCACTCACTTGCCAATCATCAAGGTGGTGAGGATGAAATGACTGACGCCTGCGCGAAGTACGGTAGTGAAACCTAGCTGCAGGCAACAATCCGAATGATTCTTCCGAACACTCCCCATGATATATGCGGTACAAGATGCAGAGAGATGCAACATCCCTCCGCATTGCCAGAGGTTCAAGCCGGTCAGAGAGTGCCCGGTTGCCGAAAAATCTACCAGCCCTACGTTGGATGCGGTCAAATGGAAGAAGCTGATACTGGGGTGCTCCAGCCCAGAGATGGGAACTGTACTCCATAAGCGGCCTAACCTGTGCTTTAAAAAGCTGTAGGCGACGAGCCAGCGTGAAGTACTGCGCCGCTCTATTCAGTACCCCCAGTTTCTTTGAAGCTAGTTTAGCTTTGCCATCCAAATGACCACGAAACTGTACATCGTTCGAAATGTCGACTCCCAGAATCCCTATAGACGGCTTGACCTCAAGAGAAGTCCCCTCAAAACGAGGCGACACAACAAAGTATCCTTTTTAGCGGAGAACACGCATACCTGTGTCTTTTAGGGATTAAATTGGACCAAGTTTAGTCTTCCCCAATCTGAGACATGCTGAATGTTGCATGTTAGGTTTATAATTCGTAGATCAGATCCAGACCACCAACTTGCGCTCCATGACTCAAATTACTCATAGTCTAAGCTGAAGTAGGACTGGGCTGGCCATGTTTGTTGCATGTCGGACGAGTTGTGGGCTAAAATAGCCACCGAGTGGACGCCCATCAAATCGAGAAGTCGACCTGCCAGACCTAGACGGCGATAGCGGGAGGAGCTGACTACTTCTTGAAGAACTGGCTGGTATATGCAGTGCACAAATAATAGTGGAAGTATTGCGGGAGGCCTTTGCTCAGCAGTGGGACAGAATAGGCTAACAATAAAAGTAATATTGTAATATTGTTGACGAACAAAAAATTCCGAGCTTCATTGGATTGCGCAGAATATTTGTAACCTAGATTTTCTATAGCGCAACAGATAACCTGTATCATTTTCGTGAGACAAATTGTAGTTGTTACAAAGGGATATCCCTCTCAATATCCAAGGAGCAATTTTCTAAAATATCAGCCATAACTCTTATACGAATACGTGTGAATATAGCGAGCATTAATCATTTCTGACGGTGGAAGGAAAACATGCTCCTGAGAAATACAGAGGTACTTAAATGAGGCTCTGAGAGTCACGGCGTTTGCTTGACACCATTTCGCTGATACAATTAAGGTACGGACTTAAAGTTTACTACGATGTATATACTATGTATATGTTGACACCCCACACTTCAGTCTACTCGTGACCACGGCCACTGCAATGTTGCCAAAACGTCGAGGTAAATATTACTTGTATGTGTTAGCGTGATAAGTCCCGTTGGTGATATTTTGACTATGATTGAAAATCACGAAAGTTTAAAACGTTATAAGTTACTTTGGCTTTGAAGGATAATTATGGCCATCGGCACTGAATATATAATAGTACTAACGTACAGAATGGCCGAGCTCCGCCCCGCACCGGTTCGTTCGTTACCCCACCCCTCAAGCGCAACTTGCAGGAAAACCGCAGGAAAGCAGTCGGTTGCGCAACGCGATGTATGTCGGCCGCACGGCACTAAGTCTTCTAAATAAATAATGATTTCTGAAATTATCGCGATTAAAACATGAAATAACTACCTTCTTACCGAATAATTCGTTTAAGTTTGTAGTCGTATATCTATTGTAATTGTAAATAATAATGCTTAAATGCACAGACACAAATTTTAATTAAGTTTCAATTAATAGGTAAGATACCTACATATAAGTACTTGCGATAGTCAGCCCTGTGTATCTTACGCACACATTGACGTGTGTACAGACGTCTTCGTGCCTATGTAGATTCAAGAACGCGTATTTTGTACGGTGTGGCCGTAGTGTGCCATCGGTATTAACTCGATTCATGTAACGAGCAGATGACGGTTTACCTGATGTTAAGTGATTACCGTCGCCCAGAGCAATCCGCAGCACCATCAGGACTGCAGATGCGTTGCCGGCCTAGCAAGAAATGGTACACTCGCTACTTATTTTTGCTACGGAACCCTAAAAACATAGTAAAATTTTGATGAGGTCCACCTACAATTAAAGATACATTGTGTCATTTTAACACAAACCAAAGAACTAAAGCTTACAAGTTCAGCTTTACAATCACAACACAGTGTGTCGATTTTACATCAGCTGAACGTATAAAGCTAACAAGTCCAGCTTTACAAACAACATGTAACTATGTATGTCGCTTTAACACCAATCTAAAGTATACAGCCAACATGTTCAGCTATTATCAAAAATACAATGTGTCGTTTTTACATCAGCCAAACGTATAAAGCAAACAAGTTCAGCTAGACAATCAAAAATAGTGTGTATTGTTAACACCAACCGTACATATAAAGCCAAGAGGTTAAGCTTTCCAATCATATATACAGTGTGTCGTGTGTTGTAACACGAGCCCAGCTCATTATCACCCGACTTTCTTCAGGCTGGTCGCGATCCCTTTCCCGATCTGTATGGTGTGTGCGTGCTGGCCATCTATTTTTATTCAGGATCGATGAGAGCGAGGGCTGCTATCATTCCAAATCGATTAGGGTACGATAGAAAATCTGAGTGCGATTTCAATTTAATTTAATTACATTTTTCAAAACGTATTGTGTACTCATCTTTGCTCGCGTAAATCAATAGGTCTGCAGTCGAAATGAAATTCTGTTTTTTTTAGGGTTCCGGAGCCAAAATGGCAAAAACGGAACCCTTATAGTTTCACCATGTCTGTCTGTCTGTCCGTCCGCGGCTTTGCTCAGGGACTATCAATGCTAGAAAGCTGTAATTTTGCACGGATATATAGGTAAACTATGCCGACAAAATGGTACAATAAAAAATTCAAAAAGTTTATTTTTAGGGTACCTCCCATAGACGTAAAGTGGGGGTGTTTTTTTTTCTCATCCAATCCTATAGTGTGGGGTATCATTGGATAGGTCTTTTAAAACTAAAAGGGATTTGCTAATACAATTTTTCGATTCAGTGGTATGTTTGCGAAATATTCAACCATCATCATCATCAGGAGACCCACTTGTTCGTTTGCCATCCAGTCGTATAAAAAAAAAAAATCATTATCATGTCAGCCGAAAGACGTCCACTGCTGGACATAGGCCTCCCCCAAGGCTCTCCACTCAGACCGGTCTTGTGCTTTCCGCGATCCCGCAATCTTAACCAGGTTGTCGCTCCATCTTGATGGAGGCCTACCGACAGCTCGACTCCCGGTCCGCGGACGCCATTCGAGAACCTTTTGACCCCATCGGCCATCAGTCCTGCGAGCAATGTGCCCCGCCCATTGCCACTTCAGTTTCGCAATGAAGAGCTATGTCGGTAACCTTAATTCTACTGCGGATATCATCATTTCTGATTCTATCCCGCAGAGAAACCCCGAGCATAGCCCTCTCCATAGTCCGAGATATTCAACTTTAAAGTGCAAATTTTCATTAAAATTGAGCGTCCCCCCCCCCCTCTAAAATCTAAACCGGTGGGTGGAAAATTTAAAAAAATTCAGGATGGTAGTAAGTATATCAAATTAACTTTCAAGGGAAACTATAACGGCTAAGTTTGCTTGAGAATTATAAGTAGTTTATGAGTAAATAGCAGCCTAAGGTATAAAATATACCTAAAAATATTACTTATTTTTTCTGTAATGGCTACGGAACCCTATTTCGGGCGTGTCTCACACGCTCTTGGCCGGTTTTTTATTTTATATTTGCGAGGTGTATGGACGACCTGTGTAAAGCCGCGGGTTCACTATAGACGTAGGCCACTTGTAACTGAAGTCGCCGACAGTCTATGGGGGAGGATCATGTCCAGCAGTAAACGTACTACGACTAATATAATGTTGCTGACTAAATTTCCACGAGAATTCCCAAAATTAACATCGCAGTTTTCATTTAAGTACATTGTACAAAAAACGTCCGTACAAAATTTTATTTTGTGTCTGCAACATTAAAGGGTTTTGAGATTTAGCATCCATGGACCCAGTGGGAACATTGGGATAAAGGTAACTTATCTGTTATTCCAGGGGTCCAGTTATCTCAATACCAATTTACATCGAAATTCTTGCATCGGTTTTAGCGCAAATAATAAACATACATACATACGCACACATAATCACAAACTTTCGCATTGGGATCGCGTGGGATACAGCCCAAGTCCTTTCATTCTGAGGGAATATCTGTGTCCAAAATTGGAACGTGTTTAAATCAGAAATGATGAAATGCTCTGATTGGTCGATTTTCCACTTCGCTTTCATTGGATTATAAAATGGCTCTTGGCAATTTGATAAAACCAACATTTTATATTCAAACCTAGAAAACGATTTTCCACAGAAGCGGTATTTTATAAGAAACATGCATCAATCTTAATATGATCTTATATTTTCAAAGCATTGAGTAGTCAAAACATCCTGAAGAATAACAGATTATGAAAATTGAGATTACAATAACTTCTTTTTCAGATCCTGGCTTTTCCCAACATGATTAATTTCCCAACTGTTTCTTGGAATATTTTTCTGAAACTGTAGATTTTTTAGGATAATATTTTACTACCCTGTAGAACTCTATTACAGCTAGGTTATAGGTTAAATGAGTTATATAACAAACCTGAAGTATTACAATACAATACAATACAAAGACTCTTTATTGTACACCAGACATAGTAAGCGATACAGAAAACAGATACACAGAGAAAAAAAAATTACAAGGTGAGCAATAGGCGGCCTTATCGCTTAAGAGCGATCTCTTCCAGGCAACCTATTAATTAATCACTAGCCGTTACCCGCGACTCCGTCCGCTTAGAATCCGGTTATCGCTATCCCGCGTAAACTATGTAATTTTCCGGGATAAAAACTATCCTACGCCCTTCCCCGGGACTCAAACTATTTGTATACCAAATTTCATCTAAATCGGTTCAGCGGTTTAGACGTAATGAAGTCACACAAACAAACAGACTTGCAAACTTTCGAATTTATAATATTAGTGGGATGTGGGATTCATTGAGAGAACCCTTATTCAAGCTTTATGCTACTTTAAAGCGAAGTATATTAATCATATTCACTAATCTAAATACCGTTATTTTGAATAGATAAAAATATAATAGGATTAGTTAGTTATATTGGATAGTTAAAAAACTAGGATTTTCTAAACTAGTATTGTTTACGCTCAAACAAACCTAAGAAAAACAAAAAAAAGTGTTGCTCTAAAAGACCTTTTATTTTCCCATTTTATAGTGTTGCCATTTGTTGATTGAACGGAATTGGGAAAAGGGAGAGGAGGAAGCGATAAATAGGTTTGATTACACTCCACGACACAGAATATCAATTGAAAACGCCTCTTTCTCTGTTAACGAACATTCTGATAACCTGTCGGTTCTAATTTATATAACAATCCCCGAGAACAGTTTTGAGTTCTCACAGAATTGAAATAAGGTTCAAGTGAGGTTGTTAATTGAAATCGATTGTGGTTTTAAAGCATTTTGATGGAGATAAAGGCACTTATTTGAACGTTTTCGGGTCAAAAAATTCAAGAATCCTTATTTATATGTTGTTTGTTTGCGATAAGAACATTCGAAAGGTGAATTATTGCATAAAAGATCGAATACGGATCACAAAGATGTAGGTATGAATTCAAATTTTATTTGAATAACAAGGTATTTAGGTATAGTACTCTGTACAGCTTTAATCTTCCAGTATTGAGGAATACATTTCCTTATCATTCAACCTTTTCATAATGTTATATAAAACAGCCAGGAAAAGCAAATGTAAATAAACCAATAAAACTGGCGCAATTTCGACCAATAACACGTCGGGAATTATTACCAATCACAACACGGCCTTGACTCTGAAGTAATACAATAACTTCTTAATATTTGTTTTGGAGAGCTGCTTCTTCATCGGCTATGTATTTAAGATAGTTGACATCAAGGTCGAAAGATGAAGTATAATCTAGTATGTTTTTTTGACAACTTGTATTGTTTAGTTTGCAGATTTGTTAGGGTAGACACCTTTTTTTATTTAGCTTATCGTTAAAAGCGTCTTGTACCTCATTATAGAGATATTAGACGTATTTGCTCAGGATGCAGACCGTGGGTATCTTTGGTTCACTCTCAAAGACACAAACTAACTATTTTTACTGAAATTACGTCGTGGAAAAGGTAACTTGTTGAGTTGATAATTATGAACTTCCACAAAGTAACATCTTCAATAGTTTATATTCATAAAAAAAAATACTGAAGGTGAAATCAATCATGAACAGAATAAAATATATAATAGTAAACCAAATTACGATCTATTCGACTGGAAGTGAATTAAAATTAACTTGCAAGATTTGAAGGGAACAAACAAATTTATATACAAAGTGAAATTAAACAAAAGCTTGTAAAAATTAGTGAGATCAATAAGGAGATCAAAACTTGCGTACCTACTGGCCACTAATGTTGCCAACTTTTGCTAGGTACCGATTCTATTATGTTATGTATTATGTACCTTGGGACAGGGAGACAATGAAGCTGTCTAGGTGCTCATAAACATCTACGTCTGTACATAGACACGAGTATGGCCATAAATAATCTAGTGTGTTCTTATATTTCTAACCACCTTAATAGTGCCTATATTTATAACAAGGACTGCACGAAGGATACATTTTTTATTTATTTAACCAAATAAAAAAAGCTAAAATTAATGTAAATTTATTAAAAAATACTTAATGCTGTATTGCGCTGTACACTGACATTTGCAATAGCTATAGGTAAATAAGTTTTCATTTTCAGTCTGAAAGTTTCTTTAGCAATTTAAACATAAATTTAATTCGGTTACTTCGCTATTCTATAATACAGAAAGTTTAGAAACTGCGTTATTTCCGAATGTATAAGCCCATCATTTTCAATTCTATAAATCTCTGCTATAATATTTTGAATCACTATTAATTTCATGTTATTATTTTAGCTAAAATTATGATTTCATAATTAGCGAATTTTAGTTTCATTTTATTATGTTAAGGTGGTGTATGGACTTTCTTTTTTCGAGTCCAAGGGACAAGGATAACTTAGAAATACCATATCGCTAAAGAACTCGACGCGTACAAAATCGCTGAACTAATGTCGTCCAGTTTGACGAGTACGATGTCTAGAAAGAGGGGTGTTATAAGTTTGACCGCTATGTGTGTCTGTGTGTACACCGTAGCTCTTAAATTCCAACCTTTTTGTTGGTTATAATTATTTGCTTCTTTTAAACAGCCCACCCGGTAAATTATGTAATAGGTACTTAACGTATCAGTACCTACATAAAACTCATTCTCAACTGTCAAAACATCCAAGTTAATCCTCACAAGCAGTTCTTATCTGAACAAAACAACTCATTAAAATAATAATTACGAAACTTGCGAACAATTCAAATTTGTCAGCAGCGAAAAGAAAACGATTTTAACTGCCGCTCTTACATAGTAAATTACTAATGACAAACACATGTTTCATCACGTGCTAAAATATGCAGGGGGTTAAAATTTAATACACTCTCCAATCCATTCTCCATCTCCAACTCCAATTTAACCATGACCAAGCACGCGATTAACGCGAGTTGGTTAACAGAATCATTTCTCTTAGTGAGTCGACCGCTGTCATCATTGTTTAATGTAAAATTCAAACGACTTTCGTTAAACAATACACGATATTAATTAAGCAATGATTCAATAAATTTATTGAAATGATTTTAATGATTCAATAGCTCTTGCCATAAACACGATACGAAATCGCGTTGTGCTATGAGGCGGCATCGTATAGATTTATTAAGAGACTCAAAACAAAACTGATTAAATATTAGTAGAACATTTGCAGTCGGAAGCGATGTTTTTTCCGTTTTGTAACTAAAATTGTTTACGAAGTCAGAAGCTGTTGAGTTCTTGACACTGGATTTGGTAATAAGAGGTCGTCACTTTCAGAGCTTCCGATAACGTGTACCTAACTGTTTCGCTTATATAACTAACTGTTTCCTAATCACTACAATCTGGATGTCTTCAAATCTAGGGCGCATGGACATAAGTATATTAAGCCTTTTGAATACACCTTCTGGACCGAAAGAAAAACGAGTTGATCAGACAGAAGACTAAAGCGAATAACAGAAATAGAACGCAGAAAGTGGAGATGGGCAGGACATATTGCTAGAATGGACCACAGTCGTTGGGCGAGAAGAGTCCTGGAGTGGAGACCCCGTGCTAACACCACCAAAAAGATGGACAGACGATATCCGGCAACAAGCTGGCGTAAACTGGATGCGAGTGGCAATGGATAGGCAAGACTGGAAAAGTAGAGAGGAGGCCTATGCATGTCCGATGTGGCGCTTTGAGGGCTGTTATAGATAGATAGGTATTAAGCAAGCTTACTCAACCTTACTTAGTCCACGCCTCCGCTTACCATCAGGGGTGATTGCGGTCGCAAGCCTATGACTGTAAAAAAAGTATACATCGTAGATTCGTCGGTTGACAGGCCCGATTAAGAATTAAGTGTCATAACGCACACGTGCGTCCAAATTCTTGCTAAAATCATGAAAGTCCTGAACAAAAGTAATAATACTAAATGATATTAGACCGGATAACTCACGGCTTAAATCGAGTTTAATCGAGTAATTAAGTACGGGTGTTGCGGCAGCCGCCGCGCGTTGAATTAGCCCGAAACATATCGAGCTAAACTCGATTTAAGACGTGAGTTATCCGGTTAGATATCATTTAATATGAGAGAGTCTCACGGTAGTTTCATGTTCAAAAAAGTCATAATAACGCATGTGTATTAGTTTTCAAAGTATCGGCCAGCCACGACTAGAGCGCGTTTTCTCTATTCATTACGTGCGATGTCAAATAACATTAACAGGTTATGAACTAAGCCCCGCAATGAATAGAGAAGCTCACCACGTCACTAATTTACATAATAGATCGAGTCTATTCGCAAGGTTGTATTTATTCTAATGTCAAATATAAAGACGGTGGTCAAAATGGTCACCAAATTACTAGGTAACTTTATGGACAACGAATGATATTATCGTATTGTATCATGCCACTAAATACGTTTGTTGCGGGTGCGAGCTAGATGGAGATATCATTAATGGATACATTTTTAAGGATTCTTGTAGGTTATCGAACCTCTCCTTTCACAAAGAATCACGAAGTTGGATAATAAATAATTAGTAACTTACTTAAGTATTTCTTGATTATGTACAAACAAGTAGGGGTAAAATGGGCACATGCAAGGTTTTTTTATAGTGTTTACATGTATGTGTAAATAAAAAATTTAACATCAGGTGCTGCAGCTTCCAACTAATTGAATAGTCTTAAGTAGCCATCATGTCACGAAAAGTAAGTCTAAATCAGCCGCAAAAAAGGCAGGATATCAAAAAGTTATTTGGTAAATTACTTTACCGGTTATTGCTATTATTATACCGAAACCCAGTCTTAACCTTTTATGATATTCGAGCCTATTTAAATAATAAAGCTGGATTAAACACGATAAATTATGGTTCAAAAAGTCTGCTGCAATAATCCCCATACATCAAATGAATGGAACATTTAACCTTTTTTAACCTTTTTGCTTTTGAAATAAATACTGACTTTATGGCCGGTGTAAAGCTACTTCCATAAGCACCAGAAGTTTATTTATTCATCAATTTCTGAAAGTATTGCTTTACGTTTATTTTTTCATCTAAGTGTAAGTAATACTTTTTCGTAAGTAAATACATTATTTTCGCGTCAGTAGAATTCGCGCTAGTCTTCCGTAAAACGAGATAAATTATGTTAGACTCACGTAACAAAATAATGTTATTCAATTCTTCGCTAAAAGAAAATATCTACCGTAAAAAGTTTGCCAGAAAACGCTAACTCCGGCAAAAATCACGAATATATTGCTGCGTCTATAACCGTTTAAACAATTTATTTGCGTCATCAGATTATTATCTATGGGGTAAAACACTGAAAGGAGTCCGGTTATAAAACATAATAGGCCCTTAACTATGTGGGTGGTTTAAAAAAGCTGTGATCATTCTGTGAACGAGCAACGTGCTCAACCATACAAAGCCAGGCATCTACTCAACAATGTAAAAACCTGTAAACATGCTATTTTTCTTCGTCTGTGCATTCGTTTTACATCCAAATCTTACCACGGACGGCAAACGCATTACTTTATTTTTAGTGGCCATCAACTATTATTGATAATATAGATCAAATTTTTACACTTCACTGCACATTATTTTTGTTTTTCGGATGTTTTGTTTTGTTCGTTTGTTTTCCGCGAGAGCAGGACGCGACGCGCGGGAGTCTGTTTCGAGCCGCAGCCGACGTTCGACTGAAGCACTGGATGATCGTAATGTTCTGTTAGGATTCCACGCAGCGAACGGATTGTCTCCAAACTTGTTAATTAGTCGAGTTAGCTAAAACGAGGCCTATTTAGCTTTTGAAAGCGTGAAAAAGCGTAAGTAATCGAGTTTTGCAATTTCTACGAATTTTCAAATCTTGCTTTGCCTTTTATTTGATTTAATATTAAGAAAAGTGTGATAACTTTTGACTTTTTTGACTGCTATTTTTTGTAATAGTTGAAAAGTTTCGTTCTCGTTTAAGTTTGGAAAAGTAGTTATTTTTTGCGACTATATTAGTTCGACAACTTTGATATGAGTTTAGCGATGCTCTCTGATTTGACTTTGTAACTAAGTTAAAAAATATAAAATGAAACAATTTCTTTTTTTCTGAATCTCAAATCCAATCTCGCGCCCGACAGAACTTTAAGGGCTGTTTCACCGCTCATTGATTAAGTTTATTTGACGGATAGATGTGAAAGTCTCCAAACAACAAGAAGAGAACAAAACAAAACAACCAGAGACGGCATCACATCTATCCGTTAAATAAACTTAATCAATGGGTGGTGAAACAGGGAGTAAATGTTCTGAATAATAAATATCACTTGTGTGTGTGTCTCATAAGTCATAACGAAATACTGACAAATTAAATAACATATTTGTATTAATTTTGTGTCAGTGAACATAAGTTGTTGTGTATTTGGATGTTTTAAATATTACGAGTAGATATGTCTTAAACTAAATAAAACCGGCCAAGAGCGTGTCGGACACGCCCGAAATAGGGTTCCGTACCCATCACGAAAAAATTAAGTAATATTTTTCTAAGGATTTTATATCTTTTACGAAATATTCCAAGCTTAGGTATATTTTATACCTTAGGCTGCTATTCACTCTTAAACTGCTAATAATTGTGAAGAAAACTTAACCGTTATAGTTTTTCTTGTAAGTTTGATATACTTACTACCATCCTGAATTTTTTCAAATTTTTCCACCCACCGGTTTAGATTTTAGAGAGTGGGGGGAGGGGGGGACGCTCGATTTTAAAATTTGCACTTTAAAGTTGAATATTTTGCAAACAAATCACTAAATCGAAGTTTTAGCAACCCCCTAATGGTTTTAAAAGACTTATCCAACGATACCCCACACCATAAGATTGGATGAGAAAAAAAACACCCCCACTTTACGTCTATGGGAGGTACTGTAATTTTTTTTTATTGTACCATTTTGTCGGCATAGTTTACATATATATCCGTGCAAAATTACAGTTTTCTAGCATTGATAGTCTCTGAGCAAAGCCGCGGACGGACAGACATACAGACAGACATGGCGAAACTATAAGGGTTCCGTTTTTGCTATTTTGGCTACGGAACCCTAAAAAGCACTAGACATTTTGACTACTTACATTAATATTTAGATAGTGCAAAATATTATGAAATTTTGTCGATTAGTTTTTTTTTATATATAAATAGTATTTGGTAAAAAGGCTTTTTTATAAATTGCACTGTCGGACGAAAAAGGTTTCCAGAAAATAAATGAGTTAGCCGCATATTAAATACGTTTTCGCCGCTTCCCTATTGCTCAGACGTCGGCAAGATGATCGATGCGGTTATTGGCAGATGGTGTAACTAATAGAATTCGCTATTTATGTTGCATTAATTCATAAATATGTGCGATATTATTACTAACCGCTGTCACAGCTTAAATAGACATAGGGATAAAAACCGGCTGCAAGGGAACGAAAATTGGTCATATTAAATTATAAGTTTTAATCAATGATATTACATATAAACAGCCTTGTAAAGGTTTTTAGTTAGAATTTTTAGGTTTATACCGGGTGTTGCCTGTAATACGAGCAAATAATTCAAACATAGATTGTACTCGTCAAACTGAATAACATTAGTTCAGCGACTTTTAAAAATAATGAATTCTTTAGATTTTCCCGTTTTCATACAAATTAAATAGTGTTATCAATGTACGCCATCCTAGAATCTAACTGACGTCGCCTGTCACGCTACAAACATCAAGCATTTTGCTTTACATTGCTGCTTCGAATAAACTTATAAACTAGAAAGTGTAATAAAAATATAAAAACTAATTATTTTTAAAAGTCGCTGAACTAATGTTGTTCAGTTTGACGAGTACGATCTACTTATGTTTTAATTATTTGCTCGTATTACAGGTCGTCAATCAATGTATACAAACATTTTATCAAATAAATTTGAAAAATCCTTCAAAGCTCGCTACTGCGGCTCGAACTACCAACTATACCTTCCCAGAAATCGACCAATGCATGCCAATGACAAATTAGCAACATTAAGATTGTTTTTTTTTAATCTTTATTGTATTTTTTATTTCAATTCCAAATTTTTTCTTACTTTTACGGTCATCCCGTAAAACCCATATCACTACTTTTTTAATTCGACGTTATGGCAAATTAAATCCAATTTCAAATCCATAAAGCACAAAATTTACTATTTTGTTTTAAGCAAAAAAAATGCCACACATACATAGCAGATTGTTGAGGAGGAGTTTTTTATTTTTAAATACACTGGCCACTCAGAACGGACCATTTAACAGTATGTCACAAAAAATGTAATAAAATGGGCGGGAGTGATGACACTATTTACCGGCTCGGATGATACCGACATGGAAATACCGACCCGACATTAGTCTACGCGAACATACAAACTCGTGTCAAACTGACATGAGTTTCTATGGGCGTGTACAAGAAAACTCGGGTCGGTATTTACATGTCGATTATTGAGGTAAAGAGTGTCACACGGCGGGAGCGGAGCAACGCATTCTTTGGATTGTTATTTTTTTTTTTTTTGATAAATGTTTTTTTATTTCCTCGCAGTGCTCGTGAAAAGTACAATGTTTAGTCTCGGTTAAAAGCGCAATAGATGAACTCGTATTATCGAAGGCCTCCCCTTCGGGTCGGCCTTTAAACTAACTCCTTCATCTATTGCTTACTTTCCAGCCTCTACAAGATGTACTATTGCTCAAATCTGTCGTTCCGTTTTGAAGACACTATACAGGACATGAGTTGACGCCTGCAACTTTGTCTGCAAAGAACACTTTATCACTATCGCGCAGAACTTACAATTTTCCGGAATAAAATGTATCCTATGTGCTTCTTATGGTGTTAAATTATATCCATATCAAATTGCGCCATGATCAGCGAAATGATTTAGGCGTGGAAGCATAGAAAAAAACAAGTCACATTCACATTTGTAATATTCATTATTAGCTTATTGCCCGCAATTTGTTTTTGTTCTACGAAGTTCTTTTATAGCCCTCCCTCGTGAATTAAGTATACACTTTTCCGAGATGAGACTAGGTTCATACCAAATTTAATCACGAATTTAGATAACATTTAATTTACAATGCTTACACACTTACATACATATTTACATACAACATTAAAATATTCGATATCAGTAATAAGAAGAAAAAACAATATAAAATCTTGAAGCATAAATACAACGTTATAATCACAAACTTAAAGAGTAGGTAGTTTAGTTAGTAAAGACCTAAATAAACATTTTCATAAGATGATTAAAATAATAAGACTTGTTTTCCTTATAAAGTAAATTAGCACGCAAAGTGATCACTACATGATCACTACTTTTTTAATTCGAAATGACGTAACAACCATTACTGATTCGATTGCGGGTAGAAAATAAATGAAACATTATAATTACAATCTGGCAGTTAATGCTAAACTTAAATTTCGTTTCAAAAGCCATCAGATTCTTCATCTTTAAGCATAAAAGAGTAAAAAACAAACAAACACTCAAATTACCATTTACACAGTATTAGTTGGGGTTAGGAAGTAAGAAAAGATATTCAAAGAATGCTTTACTAGCTCTGTGTCCCTGGTACTCAGGGAACCGCAGGGCAACGCACTCAACGCCGATAGAGCGTAGCTAAGAGGTGACTGCGGTGGGGATTTGAGGGGGGGGGTCCTTACGGTGCCGGTTTCGCTGCTGAGCAAATTACATTAACGGGCACATTACGGGGCGATTATTGAGGCAAAGTTATACAGAAAGCGGGTGTTACCGGTAATTCAATACCCGCTTCGATGGTACTTGATTATTACTTTAATTATCATCAGCATAAAATACAATACAATACAATGACTCTTTATTGTACACCAGAAATAGTAAACGATACAGGAAACAGGTAGGTACATAAGAGAGAAAATATTAGAACATAACCGCAGTTGAACTAAGGTTACCGACATAGCCCGAAGAATTGCGAAACTGAAGAGGCAGTGGGCGGGGTACATGGCGATGGGGTCAGAAGGTTCTCGAATGGCGTCCGCAGACCGGGAGACGAGCTGTCGGTAGGCCTCCAACAAGATGGAGTGACGACCTGGTTAAGATCGCGCGATCGCGTTGGATGCGGAAAGCACAAGACCGGTCTGAGTGGTGAGCCTTGGGGGAGGTCTATGTCCAGCAGTGGACGTCTTTCGGCTGACATGATGATGATGATCAGACATAGGACGGCCACTTTTGGATATAGGCTTCACCTATAGACCTCCAGTCGCTTAGATTGGACGCGGCCTGCATCCACCTTGAACCTGTGGTTTTAACCAGGTCATTCGTCCATCTCGTACGTCCTAGGCTGCGCTTGCCGATCCGCAATCCGATTATTATTTTAATCGTTACGTATTTATGTGACTGATACATAATGCCTAATTATGTACAGTCGCATACATTATTTTATCTGTATGCAATATCATACAATAAGTTTTCTACAATATGTACAGTCAAGTTCATAAACTTGTGAGCAAAAATTCGATCAAAAATATCTGAACACGACTCTATTTTTAACGGCGCAGAAGCGTGTTCATATATTTTTGATCAAATTTTTGCTCACAAGTTTATGAACTCGACTGTACAGATATATGCCTCCATTTCCGAGTTAGTGGTTTTTATTTGTAGCATAAAACTTATGTTTCGAATTCGAAACAAATGATTGACAGTAACAGGTATAGTTTTTAATCCATTAAAAAATCTAGGCTTGAGTCGATTTTGATTCTCAAATCGATTGTAATATTCAGATTAAAAAAAATATGGAACAATAATTTTATTATTTAATTAAATATAAACTTATAGAAAATACAATCATACACCCAAGAAATAAATACTACTAAATAATAAATCTACTAGCTAACTTAAATAATATTTTTATATTATAAAAAAGACCGCCTCGAATCGTTCCTGGCGCAAAGGTGCCCAACACGCTTGCCGCGTTGCCGCGTTGAACGGTAATTAAATTACAAATCGACTATTTCGATTATCGCAACCAAACATGATAACTTTTTTAAGAAGATGTTCGAAATTTTAATTAAATTAAATTGTCGCTTACCGACATTTTAATGTAAACATTAAGATGCAACCACAGATTAGAAGTTTATTAGTATAGGTCATTTGCTTATCGTCTCTGAACATAATTATTATAGGGAAGTTATGATATGGATGTAGATAAATGTTATTATTTAAACGTAAAAAAAGTTAGGTATGCTTCTTCTACAGGATCCGCTTTGAGAGCAAATAAATTTACCAAGCACTTTTATATTCATAGCAAAATAATTCCTTACTGCGAACATTATCATTCAATAAAACATCGCTCACACAACTTCCATTCATACAACGAAATCATTTCGTAGGATTTGTTGTGCGATTCTAGTTACAGGAACATGGCGGCCATTGCAGTATGAATCTTAATGTACTGACGCGTAGTACTATACCCGTGTAGCAGTGTCGTAGCAAGTGCTACGGCGTAGCAGCTGGCGTAGACAATGAATTTTGCAGAAGTATGGATAATCATGTTACGAGTAAGTAAGGCTTTATGCAACTCGTTTTCAAGATACTAAGGGTTGCATTTTTTCAACTTTCAACTGTTCTTTATTCGCTTTATATTTATGACTCTCATCACTGCCTGTTCTTATGTGAAATATAGGTACAGATAAAGTGCATAATGTTTTTCCAGTTAAGTACCTATCGTATAGCCGTTTCGAGATTTGACACTAATTCCAATTTAGATCTTTCGGGCTCCAAGCCAACCTTACCTGCTCGTGGTGCACCCTACCCAACAACAAACAAGGCTCTAGCGAACCACCCACTAGATGTCATGTAGGAATAGGAAAGGGGAGGCTTTTGCCCTGCAGTGGTACACATTATAAGCCAATAAAAAAAAAGTTACATGTCAACGTATGTGAAAGTGTCACTCATTTAATACAATAAATTGTTTGACACATTGCTTCGGGTGCCGTCGTGTTTCGACTTTTCCCTATGGACATATATTATACACTATATATGTATCTATGACGCCTTTCCTTTTTATTATTCATAAATGCCACAATAGGTAAAGGAACAACAAATAAAAGTTATAAAAGCCTGTACGAAAAAGATGGTAAAACTTTACAATCTCATTCTTGTTGAGTCTGTTTTTAATGCGGATTCAGGAAGGTAGCAAAAGGCGACAGCCGATGAAAATTCTCTTATTAGGAAGTTTGTTGCCCCGAAATGCAACATTTATTTTTATGAGCACAGTAATACGTGGATTTCATTATAGCTTCATTTCACGCAAGATTAAAAAACATCAACTCAAAATATTTTTAAATTCTAATATAATCATTGATACCAAAATGTCTTCTTTGAGTGTTTTTTTAACTACGATAAATACACTAAATAATTTAGATCCTAAAAAAGGTGGTAACACACGTCATCCTGCTTCCTACTTAATATTATAAATGCAAAAGTTTGTAAGTCTATTTGTTTGTTTGTTACTTCATCACGTCTAAAACACTGAACCGATTTTAATGAAATTCGGTATATAGAGAGTTTGAATCCTAGGGAAGGACATAGGAAACTTTTTATCCCGGAAAATTGCATAGTCCCCGCGAGATAGCGATAAACGATTTTTGCGCGGACGGAGTCACGGGTAACGGCTAGTGTGTAACTATTGTAACTTTAATTGAATTAATAACAAAAATATTTTTTAGCTCAGTCTGAAACCAATCGTCAATCATCACTACAGTTAATTGTTTAAAATGGGTTAATGCGGCAATGAGGGCTATTGTTTTTTGTCTCACTAGATGGCGCACTGTTGCGTGAGGTTTTTAAGTGTGGCTTTCAGAGTCTGTTATTACGGGCGTTAAAACAAAGTTTAGATTAAAATCACATTTAAAACACCTTAAAACCGTACCATAAAAATATCCAGCAACCACAGTGTTGCTTAGTCCCGTTTTGTTCGGAAAAAAGGGAGGACAAAAGTTTCCGAAAGACAAAACTGTCTCAAAACACAGACATTCATTGCTCCGTAACACATAATTGCCATAATTAATTTCAGGTTATGCAAAATATTCACAAAAAAAATCTTATTATAAATAAACCCGCGTAGCTCACCCAAAAACTATGAGATTTGACATTTCGGAGACCTCACGCTACACTAGCGCCTCTAGCGGTGAATTCATTCGCGATAGCCCTCATTGTATTTCAATTCAATTTTGCAAAAAAAAATTTTGCTGACTGTACTTGGATTGGCATTTAACCTACATTATGTTTACGAAATTATCCGACAGCTGAAAATGGATCAAAATTAGCTTGAGATTGAGAGCCAAACAAATAAATATACCAAGTGATAATAAATAAAAGCTTGTGACAAAAAGGTAATACAATAAGATACTTAAAAAAACAATAAAATATCTATTAAGCAATATTATTTCCAAAAGCTGTAATTCCTCCCCCTTCCAGCACTATTACACAGAACTTCTTTTTTGTTTCGGTTGTTAATTTCATGTTTCCTTTTACCCCGCGTACCTAATGGTGTTGTACACTTGGCAAGTGAGTGTATAAAAGTTATAATAATTATGTTTATGTACTAATGTTAATGTCTTTCAAAGCCACAAAATAAATAATATGTTTCATAGTTTACAAATTATCTTTTTATGTAGTCCTATGTATAGTAATAAAACTGTGTAGTAGCGGTCGGTAGCGGTCGGGTAATCTTTGTAGCGGTCCGAGGGTCACCAACGGTGCTGGCTGAAAATCAGCGCTGGAGTGTTTATTATTAACGCTTCAGCATTATGCTGAGCCAGTGTCCGATTCACAACCGCAATGACACATACTTTCCTACGTGTTGTCTATTTGTACTTAATACTATTGTTGTGTCTTGTGTTGTGTTTTCTTTCTTTCTTTCTTTCTATTTTATCGAACTGGCGAGTACCCGTAATTCTACCATGCTACTTATTTTATAATTGCTAGTTTGTGAGCGTCTCTTTTTTTTGTATTCGACTGGATGGAAAACGAGCAAGTGGCTCCTGTCCTGATGGTAAGTGATAACCACCGCCCATAGACACCTGCAACACCAGAGGGATTGCACATGCGTTGCCAACCTAGAGATAGGGATACCTCAATTTAATCGACTCTCACTTTAGCACTCTGCACTTTACTAGAGACAATATCTGCTGCAATGTCACAGAAAATCCGAAGTAATTAAAAATATCGTGGTATCGTTTTATTAAATATTGGAATCACAGTCCAGACAATATGTTTAATCCTTGTAAATCTCTGTTTTTTCTTATTTGTAACATTACACGAATGCGCCAATTGGTACTCGCCTTTACATTCTAAAAGCTTTAATGGTGCCCCATACAATGTTTGCATTGAACTTCCGTCTCTTTCCCCCTCGACCACCTTTACTGCTGAGTGTTTACACTCTCAGGGTGTTAAAACAACAAAGAAACGAACTTTCACTAGAACTCTTTCCTTTTGTCGGCATTTAAGGGATATCTTCAAACAGACGGCTAAATAATGCCTAAGTAATGTTTGTTTTAACTAAACTATACTGTAGATAACACTCATTTGCGGCTGCAAGAACTGTGTCTTAAGGGAGAGATAAGGAATTACGAACGAGAGTCTATTAGAAGCCCGAAGTCGTAGACTAAAGCATGATCCACCAATCGGCTGGAATCGGATCGGATCGGAAAAAACAGAATGGATGCGGCGACAGCCGAACGTCTTGCACCGCATCGCGGCATCGGATCGGAAAGAATATGAACGGATGCGATGACCACCGATCGCGTCCAGTAGGATGTTGACGCATACGATCGGTTTCCCCGCACCGTCGCTAATGAATGGTGCCACCCCGCTATGGCTTCGAGCGCGAATTCCGTTCGGATTCGATGACAGGCGAAAGAATCCAATCGAATATGATGACAAGTGATCCGTGAATCCGATGTCGCGTTACATACAGCATACTTTCAGCTACGATCGCGTGTCGTGAAAAACTTTTGGAAAACGCTTGCGATGAAACTGTTGCGTGCGCCTTGGTAATATAGACGTTATTTAAATACTGTATTATTTATTTATTTATTAAAATTACATTTGTACCCTTACAGCTAAAGCCAAACCGGCACAAACTTTCAATACCTAAGATAATCTAGGTGAGTTACGCTATAGAGCTCGCAGGCAACTGATCTTCCGGCACTCTCTTGCGCACGGTCATCAGGCGCCCTACAGTGCTCGCAAACAAGTCTAGGTGCGGCGCCGCCGCGAGCACGGAGTTGAGCAGCGCGAGCGCGCGCGCAACCGGCGCCTGCGCGTGCGCCTCGCCGGCACCGCCAACAGCGGGTGACGCCGTGCACGACTATACTGGTCTGGGACAAAAATGCGCACAAATAAGTCAACGAGATGAAGACTATCGATCTGGTTTCTTACAATTTTGATATACTATCTGTATATATCGATCTGTATACATGATTTACCTCCGGTTTCACGATGTTTTGTTCGAATAGACGGAGACGACATCACTTTTATCCGTCAAATAAAACTAATCAATGGGTGATGAATTTAAACAGCCCCGTAGTATTGTTAAAAGATTGTAAAATTCTTTGCGATCCGATCCGTTGCGGGCCATTTGGTGGAAATCATGCTTAAGAGTTGCTGCGTGTACTACCTACTTATTGCTGGGCGTGCTAAGCACCAGCCCGCCGCCGCCACGCACCCGACACGAGAGGATGGGGACTGAGGAGGAGGGAGGGCTGCTGGTGCTGGCACAACAACGCATAAGGCACCTTAGGCGTTATATGCAAAAAAACGTGTAGAAGAACGAGAGTGACCGACATAGCTAAGCTGATTAGCTTGTTAAAGTGGCAATGGGCGGGCCATGGGTATTAACGCGGAGCACAGGTGGCCGTTGGGGTCGAAAAGTTCTCAAACGGAGATCGCTGTTGGCAAAGCGTAGCGTCGAACCAGTTGGACTTGCAACCGAATCCACTGGAGCTCTGTGTCTGATAGTAGACGTCTTAGAATGATTTATGATACATAATTTTGTGTTAATAAAATAACTGAAAACCAGAAAGTAGTTTACTCAGAATCGAGAGTAGAATCGATTACACTGTGTTTGTATTTTTAAATCCCTTTTTATTGTGCCCAGTCTGAAAGTTACGACTGCAACAGGCACCAATTAAATATTTTAGGGAGGTTGCATACTATTTCGGTAATTTAATACTGGCCGGTTTGCTGTCAATGTTTGATTTTATCTAGACTTTATTCTAAAAACGTCAAAGCACAAGTAACGAATACAAATCATGAGTGTAGAGTTAGAAATGAAGTAGAATAACTGACTTAGCAAAAGACACCAATATCTTTTAAAATAATGAAGACATTCAAAAATAAATTCAATCAACTTACTTAAAATTAAAAAAAAAATTGTGGTGTCTGAGATTTTCAGTCATTTAATTAACACCTTGTGTAGATAGAAATAGGCTTGTTTTTGACCATAATCACGCGTGATGGTATGCAAAGACGTAGACTAAGATAGAGCACGCTTGCTTAATAAACACATAATATTGCTTATAACAAAATTGCTTATAACCCAATAATTCGCCCAAAATGACCTCGATTCAGAAATGCCACAGTTTTTAGACACTCACGATCGTTTGTCATACTTGTGTCTTTTATATCTCTGAATCCAATAGTTGTTCAAAATTGTTATAAAACAAACCTAACATAACCTATAGTTTTCTATAGGATGACCATTTAAAATTTTCAGAAAACTATATGGTTTCAGCAGGAAAAAAATGATGACAAACGATGATACGGACAAAAAATACGGTATGACTATCGAAGAGTATGCGAACTTTGGCGCTCCCGCATTAAATACAGTAGTTATTCCCTATAAATAACTTTGTTTTCAACAACAATTTACAAGTAAATTACACAATAATAAATGCAGCTCAGTGGTGCATCCATGCGTAATAGTGGACAAAGCTAGACAACAGGTCAGAGCGTTGATTCAGCTCAGCGCTACTACTGCCAAGAGCACTCGCCGGGGATAATTATTAGTAGTCTATTACTGTCGCAGTGCCTCAGTCAGTGGTTCCCTGTTTTCTATATCGCTTACTATTTCTGGTGTACAATAAAGAGCCATTGTATTGTATTAAAAGGTTCTATGTAATGCTTTTGCGGTCCATATTCCTAGTTATCAGCGGGGACGTTGGTGGCTACCTAATATTAGTTATGTGTATAAAACTATAAATTAATCAAATAAACTGGACTCTGTTTTGTTTAATTTAACGTAATTTATGTGAATGGAATACATATATTATTAGAAGAAAAAAACACAAATAAATCAATAAAACTAAATATTATTGTTATATTAGCAAATTGCTATTAGCAATGCATAAAATAAAAGGCACCTAAGTAAGATTGAGTGTAGGCAAGGGTAAGTTAACAATGTATCCACTGTTGTTATTTCATCTCCTCGCAATCGAAGTGAAAAGCAGAGTGTAAAACTCGAGCATTAAACCCATCTTCCCCTCGACGCGTCTATCCATCCACCTCGTCTCGGGTAAAGTGGATCGTTTTATGCTCTTGTTGTACAATCTACTATTTTTACTCGTGAAACTATCCAGTTGCATAATTCATGATAAATAAAGCAAACTAATTTGAATAAATAATTGAGCCAATCCACGGCAACGATTAAATTATTGCATTTGGGATGTGCGCTCGATTGCTGCCTGTGATCTCCATTGAGGATAGGAAATACAAATAATTTGCATTATTATTATGTACACTCGTGCACTGGTATGTTAATTTGTTATTAAAAATATTTGAATATCATATAAAATTTGTCCTGACATTTAAAACCACTGCAAAAAAGAATTATCCGAATTTTATCGTTTCCATTAGGTAACCCTATAAATAGGTCATCCATGGCATAAAAGTTAAAATGGTATTAGTCAATATAGTGCACTTATTAACTATTACTTAGCATGCTAGCCTTTTTTTAAATACTAACAAAATCGATGAACCTAATAAGCGCGCGCACACTTACAAACTTTGTTATTTATATATTAAAACCCTATATTACCTAATAATTTGATTTCATTTTATTATGAAAAGAAATAAAAAAGCAAAAAACATGTTTATAACAGCATTAACATATACACATGCTAAAAAATACAAAGAAAAATACTTATGGCTGTTTTTAAAATGTATCCATCTAAAGATGCAGCATTACTTTGAAAACACGAAAACCTAAGTGGTTGTATAATAAGTTACAGCCTCTTCCCGCTTTCACGGAGCGCTTAAATATCAGTCTATTGCAGACTCTTGTTTCCTAGTAGTTCCAGAGTATTCCTATAGATGGCGTTTAAATTAATATTAAAAGTAAGCGGCACAGTGGTCAAAATATTTATATCAGTAGCAGTACAACTAGCACATCTAATTTAATTAACTTATTTATTAGTATATAATAAAAAGTGGTCGTTCATAGTTAGTTACATTAAAAAAAGCAATACACAGTTGTTTGTTTCGGGCGTACTTCTTGATTTATGTTGTGAGGCGTTATCTAGCTATTGCTTTTCATAAGTTTATGTCAACGGAAAGTTTCTTCTTGAATCTTACGATTTTTGTGTGGGAACACACTCTTTTTTGTTGTATCTTTCGATAGCACGAATTTTGAAACGCCGGGTTTAGACTAGTAAGAAAAAATCGTGCATGTTGCAATACACTGCGAGGCCGTAAAGATAAAATGAAACTTGCACGATTTTTCTTACAGGTCTAAACTTACGATTACAATTTACAATTACTATTGCTAAATGGACGGACAACGGAGTGATCCAATATGGGTTGTTTTTTTTTCTTTCTGAGGTACGAAACTCTAAAACATCGATGAAAAACGCTTACAAATATTTAAGTACTTTTGAAGAGTCTATTTAAAGTAATAAATAATAAAACTTCGCGTACTTTATCCCAGCTCCATGATTAACCCATAAAAATTCTTAACGACTTAATTCGGGAATGTTAACATAATATCGGCTCCTGGAAGTTGTTAAATTTAACGACGCCATTTCTTTAGACGACAAATTTACACCCTCCTTGAGTGTGCATTAACTTGAGGATTATTATTAACCGATCAATTAAATAAGCTCCGGGGATAGATGAAATAATTAATTAAATTTTAATAAATAAGTGTACGGAACGTGAGTCCGACTCGAGTACTGAGGGTTTTGTATAAATTTAAGAGCAATTTACGCTATTGGATGTTTTTTTTTTTTCATCTTTACTTGTGCTGTGAGGTCTAAATTCTAGCGGCTTCTAGCCAAATCTAAGAATTATATGCCATCGGTATTGTGGACAAAATTTCACACCCTTCTTACTTTTTTCTCAGTGCCACAAAACTAGGAACCCGATTATTTACTGATAATACATTCTATGATTTTACAGCGCCGCATAAAAATAAATTTTTAACTATCATTCTATTAAAAGATATTAAGATTTAAAGCTCTACCTCTATAGTCAATGACGAATTTAAAGGGGTTGGAATGACGGATTCAAATGAATGATCGTTTATTCACAGAAACATAATAAACCTACAAATATACCTAACTACCTACTATTTATTGTAATGTTAGATCCTAAGCTACGATCATTCATTTGAATCCGTCATTCCAACCCCTTTGAATTCGTCATTGACTATAGACGTAGAGCTTTAAATCTTATTTTCAGCACCCAAAAGTGTATAACCAAGTATTTGTTATTATTAACATCAACTTGTTACGTTTGCATTGTGTGTGAAAAAGGATCATGACAAAAAGATAGACAGACAGACAATGAAGGGATCTAATGAGGTTCCTTTTATCCCTTCGAGTTACAGAACTCTAAAAATAACTTAACGGTGTCACAAAACAGTTCAGTAGACATAAACACGTGCAGTTCTCCCCATTAAGGTACCAGGCAATCATAGTTTGCAAGGAGTGACTGTTTGGTAAATTACTCACACAACCTCCACGTGTCACCTACATGTATTTTATAGCTTGCAAGGAATGTTCACAACACAGTCGTTAGTCGCAGCGGGTACTCTAGCGTCGTCGATAAAGGAGTACTTACTAGGAGATAATGACACAGTCGGTCCATTTTAGTAGTCGTTGAGTAAAACAGTTTTCATTAGTATCGGTGCGGTCTGTCTGCAGGAATTCACCATTTTAAAGACATGTTTACTTGAAAAATTGATTTTAGAATTCTGTATATAGGGAACCAACGGTCAAAATTCAGATTAACAAACTCTCCTCCTTTGGACGTGTATTTCAAAGTTTGTCAATTGTATTTGTTTCTTCATTTTTGTAAAAAAAATGCTTATACTCATATATACATACAAATAGCAGTTTCTTGCGACTACGTCCGCGAAAAATTAGTTTACTGCGCGCCCTCTGGAACTATGCAATTTTCTGTGATAAAGATTACCCTATGTTCTTCTCAGGATTTCAAACTATCTATACTTATATCAAATTTTAACACGATCGGCATAGTACAGTCAGCATAAAAAGTAGTTGGTTACTGTTGTACTTTTTCGTTTTACAGCCACGTAACTTAGCGCCATACAAGATTGACAAATGTGTAACCAGTGTGTGTGTGTGTGTGTAAACAAGTAACCAGCTACTTTTGATGCTGACCGTACTTTAGGCTTGAATGCGTAACAAACAAACATACCTACTTACTTTCATATATATAATAATTTTTCTTTTGCTCGCAACTTTGTCAGCCAAGAATTCGTAAAAAAGAAGAGTACCTACCAAAAATAAAATGAATGAAATAATTGCTATCAGTATTTTTACACCTACTGTATTTTTGCCATTAGACAACCCACTGTGCAAAGCTTCTTACCGGACTTCCAATTAGATACTATATTACAATTACACTGCCGAGCAAAAATAACGGGTCACTTTCCATACAGAGTGCGAAAAAGTATCCCGTTATTTTTGCTCGTCAGTGTACATCTTTGTATCCCTTTAAGGCATTTGTTTGTCTTCACATGATCAAAGCTTCGCTCTAATGGGGTTTGTTCTCGGGCTATCTCCTAATACTTTAATGTAATTGGAACATAATACCTCTATGGTTTGTGATTTTACAAGGGCTTTTGTATAATTAGCATCGCTATTGACAAAAAACCGGCGAAGAGCGTGTCGGACACGCCCAAAATAGGGTCCCGTAGCCGTTACGAAAAAATTAAGTAATATTTTTCTAAGGATTTCGTATTTTATACGGAATCTTCCAAATTTAGGTATATTTTATACCTTAGGCTGCTAAGTTAGTTAGTCTAACAGCTGGTAGCATGGTGTACGGTTGTGTCACTCTGAAGATGAGCTCTGGTTGAGTTCGAAACGCGTCAGTGTAGCGTGGTGGTGGTGATAGATGGGTTTGTGTGATTTGTGTGTGTTCTTACAGTGTGGAGGTGGAGGAACTGCATGAACACGCATATTTTGCATAAGCTTAGCTATCGTAAGGTCGCGGGTGAGCAAGGAAATTATTTTAGTTCATTGATACGTATTATGATATATTTTTTGGGAATTTTAATGACATAAATTAATCAATTCCGGCCAAATCTTGCTTATAAAGAGAGGAAAGCCGTGAAGTAAAGGCTACTTGCGTAATATTTTATAGATTTTGGATATTTTATGCAGTTTATGTTTTATGATCTCGTCCTTAGTGTTAATAATTTCTTGACAAACTGATTTCTTGTCAATTTCATAAGGGGATAACTTTTGAGAAATACTCGTTAGCATTTCGAGCACTCGGACGTTTACCTTATCAATTAATAAATAATAAATAAATATCATGGGACACTTGACACCAATTGACCTAGTCCCAAACTAAGCAAAGCTTGTACTATGGATACTAGGCAACGGATAAACATACTTATATAGATAAATACATAATTAAATAAATATTAAACATCCAAGACCCGAGAACAAACATTCGTGTTATTCACACAAATATCTGCCCCGGCCGGGATTCGAACCCAGGACCTCAAGCTTCGTAGTCAGGTGCTCTAACCACTTAGCCATCCGGTCGTCATATTATATTTGTTATTTAAAGCAAACGATATGACAAATCAACCGAGCGCACCGTATCCAATTTATATACGTAATAAACGATAGCAATAAAGCGAGCGATATTACCTCTTGATGTATCCCCCTGTTATATCAGTCTGTTATTAATATCACATCATTGCTGGATTTCTTAACATAGTATATACAAAAGATATGCAAAGTTCACGGAAGGATTTAATTTATGTACTTTAACAGTTAAGTTAAGTTTATGCAAGAAATGTGTATTCATGAAGTTCCTCCACCTCCACACTGAAGAACACACACAAATCGGTATTCCCTTGACTTGTCTTCGATGTTTTACCTAATTTCACTTTGTCTAATAACTTTTACTATAATTAATAGTTTGTTTAAAGTCAATTTGTATAATTTCATTATTCTTTGTAATTGTAACTAATCATCATATAGCCGAATAACGTTTTAACTAAAATCATTTGCGTAACACTTGTTTTGTCGAATATTATTTTATCGAAAACACACTGTTGATTCTCATTGTAACTAATCATCACATAGGTAGCCGAATAACGTTTTAACTAACATCATATAACATCAGGTTGGACATATTTAAGATAAAGTCGCGGACAAGGATTGCTGAGCCTCATACAATGTCACTCTGGGTTATTATTTAATGTCAATATTTACTACAAGTATATAATTTGGCTAAATTATGAGCAGCGGCGAGTGGTTCAACGATTCCGGTTTGAGATGGTACAATCGAGGTCAAAGATAATCTTTACACTTTACACCTTCATGTTATGTCACCGCCTTATAAAAACCTCGTAAGGCTCGTAAGTAACAAAAAAAAAAAAAGACGTTTTATTAAAAAAATTTGGTACGTACGAGGTTTTCACACGGCAATGACGGTTTGAACTGTTGTATAAAATTGACAAAAGGCAAACAGTGACAAGGCACTGAAGTATTAAGATACTTATCTTTTACCTCGACTGTGCATATGTGTAGGTATGTATGGTATCTCTGTACATTCGACTTTGAAGACCTTGATCCTTGATCCACGAATACCACCTCATCAGTTATTTATTTATACCAAAAAAGGGTTACCCTGGAGGATAGAAATGTATAATGTAGTTCTCATTTATCGAAGTTTCCTATTTGAGGAGCAACATTTGTAGAGGGCGTAGATTCTATCGCGTCGCAACCTTTAGTTGAAACTTTATCTCACGTACTCCATTGGGTTTATTTGAACGGTACACAGTTGTATGAAAAAATTGCTATGGATAGTATGTACAATTTATAGGGTTCTGTATCTCAATAGGACTAAAAAGAAGCTGTATAACTGTATAATGTTTATATTTCGATTTTGTGTGCCGATAGATGTCGCTGTTATGAAAAAAAAATACCTTGAATCGCGCTGCTTATATATAAATATTATTATATAATCAGAATCTCGGAAACGGCACCAACGATTTCGATGAAATTTGGTATGTAGGGGTTTCGGGGATGACAAATCGATCTAGCTTGGACTTATCTCTGGGAAAATGATTATTAACGACTTTTAGCCCAGGTACTATTATTGCAGGTGGTAGGACCTTGTGCGAGGTCCGCCCGGATTGCTACCACCATCTTGCTCGCTAATCCTGCCGTGAAACAGCAGTGCTTGCACTGTTGTGTTTCGGCGTGGAGAGTAAGACAGCCGGTGAAATTACTGGCACTTGAGGTATGATGGGATAGGCCTCTGGGTTGGCAGCGCATCTGCAATCCCCCTGGTGTTGCAGGTGTCTATGGGCGGTGGTGATCTCTTATCATCAGGAGACCCACTTGCTAGTTTGCCATCCAGTTGAATAAAAAAAAAACATCACTAGATGATCACTACTTAGTTTTTATTTCAAACTCACGTGACAACGTATTCTTGGGAGAGATGATCAAAATCAAAACTTTTACCAAACACTTAAAAAATTATTATACCAATTTCATGGGTTGCTAACGCAGCTTTATTCTTATGAGATTTTTATAAGTGCCTAGAGATTAAAAATGAAAATTATCTTTAGGGTGTATTTATTTATCGTTATACTATTTGCATCTCCTTCGCGTAGCACCGACGAATGTCATGAAAATGATTGTTATTTTGATACGGAGGACGAGGTGCAGTGCACTTACATATATATCTCATATCTATTAAAATATGATACCAAAGTGAGCGTTCATACTGAAGGCACGAAAAATCATGCAAGTTGCATTAGGTAGGTACATTGCGGTCCTTGCTTGAGCACTACATACTCGTAAACCTGACGGCCTCACAATGTATAGCAACTTGCACGATTTTTCTTTCAGGTCTACGAGTAAACTGGGTTTTACACTTGATTCGGATACGCTAAAATTATACAAATGTGAAGTCCCATCCTTACCTTCTTAAGCTCGTATAACGCTAACATTGAAATTTAAACTCTACATTTTCACACGTAAGGTCGTTTTTGTAAAGAAAAGCATAGAGCCTGTGGGAATCGTCTGTTTACTATACGGTTATTTGGCTGGCTGAGTTTTATTGGTATTCTTTATACCAATATTTGGCATGATTAAAAGTATTTGACTTCGGAATCGTTTACTTTAATATGTTTTCGTTCGTTACGAGAATTTTTATGCTATTTATATTCCTACTACAAATATTACTTGTAGAAAAATCATCATCATCATCATCATCTTGGCCTTTATATGTCCAACAGCTGGGCACCGGCCTCCTCTCAGAATGAGAGGGCTCGGGCCGTAGTACAGTCAGCATAAAAAGTAGCGGATATTTTTTTACTTTGTCGTTTTAACAAATTTGTCAAATTTGTATGGTGTTAAGTACGTTGCAGTAAAACGACAAAGTACAAAAGTATGCAGCTACTTTTGATGATGGCCGTACCCACGCGGACCCAGTTCTTATTGAGAAGTTCAAATACACCATTGAATTGCTCCGCAGGATTCGTACTTCGCAGGTTTGTGCAGGTTTCCTCAATATATTTTCTTTCACCGTTAAGTTCGAAGTAAATTTAAAATGCAATTTCGCACATACATTCCAAAAAATGTAGAGGTGCAAGACCGGATTTGAACCCACGATCCTCTGCTTGAGAGCAAATAGCTCAAACCACTAGGCTACCACGGCAAATAAATAACTAATTTTTAATTCTTCTTGTCAACTAGTCAAACATTAGGTTTAGAGAATCTTTATTTTCACTCGCAAAAGAACATCCATACTAATAATTATAAACGTGAAAGTGTGTGTGTTTGTATGTTTGTCCGTCTTTCACGTCGAAACGGAGCGACGGATTGACACGATTATTGTCATAGAGATAGTTTATGGGCCAGAGAGTAGTTTATGACATAGGCTACTTTTAATCCCGGAAAAATGCACAGTTCCCGAGGGAACAGCGCGCGATAACCGTATTCCACGCGGCGAAGCCGCGGGCAAAAGCTAGTTGCAATATAGTTCACTAAAAATGATATGAGGAGGTTTTATTTAGACTTAGTTTTTAACCCCAGACGCAAAGAGAGGAGTGCTAAAAGTTTGACCGCTATTTGTGTCTGTGTGTCTGTCTGTCTGTCTGTGGCACCGTAGCTCTTAAACGGGTGGACCGATTTGAATGAAGTTTTTTTTTTCATTTGAAAGCAGGTTTTCTAGCGATGGTTCTTAGACATGTTTTATCAAAATCGGTTCAGCCAGAGTTTGAAGTGACAAAGTCAGAGGTTTTCCAACTTTTTGTTTGTTAGGTTATATTAACAGCAATTGTTTAGACTTCTAGTAGGCTTATAGTTTCACGGAGATGTTTTTCAAGTAAAGTTTTGTACAAAATTCATTGTTCTTTACTTCGTTGCACTTTAAATAGGTAGTAACTATAATTTTAATGGTATAAAAATTCGTTACAAATCAAAAAACATCGTTAAAAGTCTCACAGCTAAACAGCAAATACTTACACACAAGAAGAAAGTTCGCTCGTCTCTAACACAAGTTTTCTTTAACTTCGGGCCTTTGTTTACGGACAGCAAAATGTAAATCATAAGCCGCTGTTGTACTTTCTTCTTGTTCTGTTATCATTCAATAAGACTTAGGGGCTGTTTCACCATCCATTGATTAGCGTTAACCGACGGTTAAATGTGATGCCGTCTCCGTCTATTCGAACAAAACAAATAGAGACGGAATCACACCTAACCACCCGTTAACGCTAATCAATGGATGGTGAAACAGCCCCTTAGTGTGTTCAGCCTCATCGTTTTGGGAGAGTGTTTATACGTGCTGAGCTGGCAACGTTGCATTTTTGTTAGTTTTTCTCGATTATTCCATTGATTTGTTCGTTTTTAAAGAATATAAAAGTCTATCACGAATAATTATTATAGTAGACACATAAACTTAGTATATTAAGAAGAGTTCTGTCAGACCACATTTTTAATTCTCATTCAATTTTTATGGAAAACTATCAAAAATGCAACGTTGCCAGCTCAGCAGGTATAATGGTATAAACGCTCTTAACAAACTAAATAATATTTATTTTCAGCAATTTACTTACTTGACTTTTACTGTGTCAGCAATATACGTAACGTTGGCAATAGAATAATAAAAACAAGAGTACCAATAAAGCTACTTTATTGCTCGCGCCAAATGCAATTAAGTGAATATTGTGTTGCGTTTCGTGTGTGATGTGTGTTATTCAAAAAATCTATCTGTCAATATATCTAATAAAAATGAATCCTTAATACCCGACTGCGAAGAAGGAGGGTTATGTGTTTGACCCGTATGTATGTATGTATGTCTATTCCTATGTCCTCTCGTAACTACTCAACGGCTGGACCGATTTTGATAAATGATAACGTCATTGGATTCGTCTTGATGACGCGACACTGTACATGAAATTCTTTAAAAATCGTAATTTCGGATTTTTGGCACCAAATTGTGAGTTTTAATCTACCATTTTCACAGAAATATCAAAAAAATATGAAATTAAACAATATTTAAAAAAAAAACAAAAATCAACCAACTTCCTTAAAAATAGATACTAAAAAGAAGAAAAAAAATCTAGTCAAGTCTAACTCTGTTAAGTAGCTAACTTAAAGTTCAACAGTCGGGACCCATTAGGTACTAATAATTTTTGAGCTGGTCACGATTTGAATGGGCCCCGACTGTTGAACGTTAAGTTAGCTACTTAACAGAGCTCTAGCCCACTATACTTGTTTTCCCCTTTTTAAACCCCGACGCATAAAGAGGGGTGTTATAAGTTTGACCGCTATGTCTATGTGTCTGTCTGTCTGTGGCACCGTCGCTCTTAAACGGCTGGACCGATTTGAATGCGGTTTTTTAAATCAGGTTTTCTAGTGATGGTTCTTAGACATGTTTCATCAAAATCGGTTTAGCCGCTTTTGAGATGTTGAACTTTGAAGTGACAAATCGGCGGTTTTCCAACTTATTGTTGGTTAGGTAAGGTTATTAGTACCTATTTTTTTTAAAGCAGTCGGGGTTTTTTTCTTAGCGCGATAAATTACAAACGCAACTTTTATTAAATATAATGACCCGGATAACTCACGTCTTAAATCGAGCTAAACTCGATTTAAGACGTGAGTTATCCGGGTCATTATATTTAATATGAGTGAGTCTCACGGTAGTTTCATGCAACTATTATTATGTATACGTCCTATTACCGGGGACGCGTACATATATGACGATGCCCTCTGTACACTTGTCATGTGCGCATATGTAGGTATATTCGTCGTAATATGAGTCCGTATGTAGCTCTCCAAAACTTACACTAGTCGTTAACTTGAAAGGCACTCAAAACACGTGTGTCATGAATCAAGTGATCAAGATTAACTGCATCTTGTCGTAAAACAAAAGCGAAGCGACAGTACCTACAGTTGACAAATTTATCCAACAAGTGTTGCTATAAATAGTGTATCTTTTAGCTGTATAAAATTAGAATAATCCCTTTACTACTTACTCGTATATAACCAGAGTTGCCAACTATTCTCCGGTTATTACGCAGTTTCGTTGTGGTTTCCCACTATTCTATTCATAAATAATTCATTAATTCAAATCCGAGGAGGGTTTGTTTGTAAACAAAATGGTGGAGCTATGGTGGAGCTAAGGACACAGTTGCATCATGCTCTAGATAGATGGTTACCAAGCAACATCCTAGGCGCAGAGCGCGTACCACTGCATAATAACTAGGGCTGTGTTTGGATCCTAATACCATTATTATGCTATCACTCAACTTTCATCCATCCGTCTGTATATCACATAGATCTAACAGCCTAATGGTAGGAGCTAACTATCTTCAAAAATTCATAAATAAGCATAAGTTGACCCAAAACCATAATAAATTTTTAAAAAATATGTTTTGATGTTTTTAAGAGGGGATTCCATATAAGCTAAAGGGGGGAGCGAAATAAAATATCTTATTTAGATAAAAAAACTGTTTTTCTTTTACAATCCATGAATTTGCAATACTTAAAAAAAAATGTATATTTCTGTAAATAGTTGGATTTTATAGAAAATTTTGTACTGAAGCGCTTGATAAATATTCATCATCATCAGCCCGAAGACGTCCACTGCTGGACAAAGGCCTCCCCCTTAGAACGCCACAATGAACGACAACTTGCCACTTGCATCCACCGGTTTCCCGCTACTCTCACGATGTCGTCAGTCCACCTGGTGGGACGCCTGCCAACGCTTCGTCTTCTGGTTCGTGGTCGCCACTCGAGGACTTTTCTCCCCCAACGGTTATCTGTTCTTCGAGCGATGTGGCCTGCCCATTGCCACTTCAATTTGCATTTTGCATTTTGATAAATATTATAAACAGGGAGCGTAACTTGGGTGCGGGTGACGTCATTATGACGTGAAGTCACATATAGGATGTTTTTAAAACAAAATTACAACACCCTTATGTAATTTATGCTAACGATTCTTTAATTTAGTAGTGATGTAAATTTAAAATACCATGTGAATAAAATATTTTACTGGGTAGTCTAATTGTAACAATAAATATTCGTTTTTATATAATAATAACAATAATAATAATAATAATATTTTTATTTCAGATTAAAAATCCATAGCTTTGTTAGTAGATACAGTCACTCTTATAGACTAAGGGTTAGTAGTACAGTACAAGTCCTATATAAACGATGTAAGTCTGTCAACGACCGGTGCATGTTGGCTCAGCCAATGTTTTGTTATTGGGCTGTCCCAACGGTGATATACATAAATAATTTTCACGGGTATACACTCAATCCAATATAACTCGAATCTCCCACCAGCTATAAATTGGCGTTGTACTGGTCATAATCCTCATAACCCCACATGGAGCAAAATATTGTTGAAGGTCAAAACGTTTCTTCATGTAAATCAATTTATTTGATGGCAATGATTTTAAAAATAGTTCTTTACCTAAAACTTCTGTATTTAGCTTGACGTCATAATATGACAGCCGCCGTCGCCGCCGATGGCAGCATCGGCACCAAAGTTACACTCCCTGATTATAAACATCCGTAGCAAAGCAACTATGTGGATCTCTACTGGACAAACAGCCGAAGGGCAAGGAGCATTGGGCATCAAACGCTATCAGATCGTCAACGTAGATTGCGGAAATTGAAAAGTTGGGAGCCCGGGACCAACAGCGGCCAGTCACGACACTATTCTTCTTTTATTGGTTTTGTAAGCTCCGAAACTTTTGTACTGGGAAGCTATTTACGAGTTGAGTTTCGTCTGGGTTCAGGTAAACAATGGGTACATGAACTGTGCTGTGACGTAGGTCGTGCGACGAGTTTTATATGACCTAGCATTCTCAGAGCAATGTTTTAGGTAGTGAAAAAGAATCGTCGACTGAAGTTTTTTAAACACCGAATACTCTGATTTAGTTTACTTTGTCTTCATCATCCCATATACGTCCCACTGGTGGGCACAGGCCTCCTCTCAGAACAAAAGGGCTTGGGCCGTAGTTCCCACGCGGGCCCGTTGCGGATTGGGAACTTCACACGCACCATTGAATTGCTTCGCAGGTTTGTGCAGGTTTCCTCACGATGTTTTTCCTTAACTTTGTCTTAGAATACAACAAATTAAATCAATAAATAAAATATCATGGGACAGTTGACACCAATTGAAATCCAGTCTTATACTTAAGCAAAGCGTATGTTACGTGTACTGGACAACAAATAAACATACTTATGTGATAGATACAAATGTCAAATTAATAATTTAAACACAAGACTCAAGAACTCTTTTTTTTCATACTTACACCATAAAATGTTTTAGACTATGGTGGTCATTATAAATTTTAAGATTTAAATTCGGGTTTCGTTCCGAGTACTTTGATTTTAGAGAAGCTTGATATTTCGGCACAGTTGCATAAAAAACCGAATTTAAATCATAAAATAACAATAAAATTATGTAATTTCGATCGTTCATTAGTACCCGAGTAGTATACATTTAAGACCAAAGCTGAAACGTTTGGCACAAAAGCAATATTACGATTAAAAACAAGATTTTGTTTAACACTTCATCTTTAACACATCTTTTTTTCTGGTGGCACTTGCTTTACTATCCCAACAACATATTACTAAATTAAAAAATCAATTCAATCACTAGAATTAGGTGATATTCAACTACCAAAATTTACATCTTTTACAGACGAACGTTGCAAGTAAAAACTTGAGAAAACGGTAAAGTAAACAGGCTTTCATTCAACTCATGAAACCAAACTCTCTTGTCAACAATCTTAAGCCATAAAACACTTCCAATACACAACACAACACAACTCCATTATCAATCACAAAACCACCAAAAACATCGAGTAATTAAAACTGAGAACTGCGTCATCTATCAGCGCCGAAGTTAATTGAAGTAATTAATGATCAGAGACTTGAGCCATCTATTATAGCTAAAACTTCAACGAGTTGTAATTGGCATTTGGGATACAGGTAATTCTTTTTTTTTTTTTTTTTATTCGACTGGATGGCTAACGAGCAAGTGGGTCTCCTGATGGTAAGAGATCACCACCGCCCATAAACATCTGCAACACCAGGGGTATTGCAGATGCGTTGCCAACCTAGAGGCCTAAGATGGGATACCTCAAGTGCCAGTAATTTCACCGGCTGTCTTACTCTCCCCGCCGAAACACAACAGTGCAAGCACTGCTGCTTCACGGCAGGATTAGCGAGCAAGATGGTGGTAGCTATCCGGGCGGACCTTGCACAAGGTCCTACCACCTGCAAAAATTCTCTTTTCTAACCATAACTTACTAGCCTAATTAAGAAGAAGACTGTTTTAGCCACAACATAACTATACTTGGTTTGGATAGGTATTCAATAAAATGTAAACAAACTTCAGCTGCCATATTTGGTATATTCAAGCTTTTTATACATTTTACTAATCTATCATTATAATAAAAACTAGACTAGTGTATTTCAATACAGATATGTAAATGTTTAGATAGTTTAATGGGGGAATTTCAATATTTAAGACACCAATTGACGTTGTTTTGTTTACATTTAGTTAAATCCTATCCAAACCAAGTATAAACAGTTCTCTATCGTTTTCCCGAATTTCATATTCCCGAATGTATCATTTTCTAGAATTTTCATTTGCCATAAAGAAATTTATTTCTGAAATAGTCATTTCTTCAGAGTTGCTATTAAACTAACCTAACCTAACCTACTGCATTCTATATGTTGCCATTTAAAAAAATGCTGAAAACAGCACGGTTCTATATGTTTTATGGCAAAAGTTGGTATGGCAAGTGAAATTCGGGCAAGTAAAGGTAAACGAGTATAAACACGAGGTTGTGAAAGTAAACATTGTTTTGGCTTGAGAAGTGTATTGGATCTTCATTTCATTAGTGCCTATTTTGCAGTTGAAAAGAGTGAAAAAGTTACATAGACGGTCCGTCTCATTGTAATACATATCTAGTCTGGGTAGAGATCTATGTTTCTATTGTCTAACTGTCGCTGATGACATCGTTAGAGTTGCAGATAGATTTTATAAGCACTTAAAAGTAGACATTATAATTTAAAGAGCAACTATTAAACTCATTTTTGTTCTCATCACGTTAAAAGACCACTTATTGAGTAAACCTTAAGTTCCAATTTAAACTTTGCTGCTGCGGTATAAAGTCTATTTCACACGAAACTAATTACCGAATAGTTGGTAAAGTTTCCGTCACACGTTGCAATTAATCACTCTTTGTGCCCGCGTGTTTACATTAACTTAGTGGTTTGAATGTGTAATGAATTATTACTTGATGAATAGCACAAACTTGTAAGTACTCCGTGTGGGTCGAGAAATTCCTTCACCACTTTTAAGGTTCAGTGTCAGTTGTAAGAGCCCGTTCACACGGAGACATCCGATTCTTTGCGGGAACTGTTTTTTGTAGGATCCGATTTAGTGGAAACAATATTTCAATGCACGCGTTCACACAATATGGTTGCAGGATCCGGCAATAAAATTAATCCTGCAAAATGTGTCGACTTAAATGCTGAATCCGATTTAGTGGTAAGAGTAAGTATTTCAATACATGCGTTCACACAATACGGTTGCAGGATCAGGCAAAAAAACGGCCAAGAGCGTGTCGGACACGCCCAAGATAGGGTTCCGTAGCCATTATGAAAAAAAATCAAGTAATATTATGTGCGTTATAACACAATTAAAACACTTACTACAGTCTTAAAACCTATTACCAGAAAAAGAGCGTATCTTCACGGCACTTTTGTTGAGGAGCGCAGTTTTTCGGCAATAACTCAAAAACAGTATATATCCGATCATGTTGAAACCTATTTTCGTCGAAAGTATTTATTAAACGTTACCTTTCCATATTTTTTGGACAAACGGTTTACAAGATAGAGGGGGGGGGACACAATTTTTGTTACTTTGGGAGCGATTATTTCTGGAAATCTTCACTTAATCAAAAAAGTTTTTGAGAAACCTTACTACCTTTTCAAAAGAGCTGTCGAACTATGTGCCATACGTTGACGCGAGTTAAAAAAAAAAAACAATTTCTGTTACATGTATGGAGTGCCCCCCCTAGAAATATTTATTTTTGTAATTTAACTACAAAACTAAATAGCGGCTTTGACAAAACATCTGAACTCCAAATTTTATTGATATACATCTTGTAGTTTTTGAGTAAAATGCCTGTGACATACGGACGGACGGACGGACGGACAGACAGACAGACAGACGTACTTAACGAAACTATAAGGGTTTCGTTTTTGCCATTTTGGCTCCGGAACCCTAATAAAAAGGATCCTGCAATATGTGTAATCAAATTTCGTGACTTTAAATCAATCCGGTCGTTCCATAAAATGTCGAATCCGATTTAGTGGCATGGCCATTGTATTTCAATACTTGCATTTATACAAGTACAGAACAAGTATCCCTCAAAAAACTAAACCCGGACTGGAGGATCCTACAAACTCGGGCAGCTATATGTGAACGCACTCTCCGGTTTTGCAGGGTTTTTTCTGATGAGGAAACTGCTATAAATAAAGCACATGTTGTGTCGACAATACGAGGAAATGTTGTCCGTTTAGGTAAATCTTGAGCTTTATTTATGAGGCATTATTTTCAACTACATTGATAACTTTTAATTTAGCGAATTTGCAACTCAAAATCCAGTTAAAGGACCATAATAGGATACTAAGATCTCTGCAGCAGGATGTTTTCGCCAAACAGCCGATAGAAACCAATGGCAAACCCAAATGACTACGACTACTCCGTCAAGAGTATCCAACTTCTGGTCTGAAGAAGAAGCATTTGAAACGTGCTGTGTCTTGTACTGAGAAGTGATTTGTTTAAAACAACCAAAAGGTTTCGAATCTTATCCATTTATCGAATTACTTCACAGGAGAGCATAAATTGTTACTTGCAGAGATACAAACTGAAATATTCGGCCGTGTTCGGAGATAAAAGTTTTATTCGTAAATGCTATCTGGTATTGATCAGCGAAGTGAAATTGAGAAGGTTACCGGCGGCGTTATTTGAGTCACAAGCTTCGTTTGAGGCACGTTTATTTATTCGTCATCATCATCATCATCGGCCTGTCTTAGTCCACCGCTTGACGTTTGTTTATTGCTGAAAGTTAATTAAACGTTAATGAGTACTTAAGTCGAATAGGTATTTATTATTGTTTTCGGATATTGTTAGGAAAGTAAGTTTTTTTTTGTTTTATATATCGGCATATTCGATAACAATTTTTTTTACACCTTTAAAACTCTGTTGTATCTAAAGGTAGCTCACAATTTTTTTTCGTTCGTTAACGCATTCAAAGGCAGGCTTACTTCTTCACTTTGACTTCACTTCGACGACCGGATGGCCAAGTGGTTAGAGAATCTGACTACGAAGCTTGAGGTCCCGGGTTCGATTTCCGGCCGGGGCAGATATTTGTACGAATAATAAATAATATGTATTTAAGTATGTATTTATCTATATAAGTATGTTTATCCGTTGCCTAGTATCCATAGTACAGTCACCAGCACCAATATATGACACAACAAGCGTGCATAAATATCTGATACGACTCTATTTCTAAGGCCGGAAGGACGTGTCAGATATTTTTGCACGCTCCGCTGTGGCAGATATTAATGCTGGTGACTGTACAAGCTTTGCTCAGTTTGGGACTAGGTCAATCGGTGTCAAGTGTCCCATGATATTTATTTATTTATTTATCAAATAAATAGTCTGATACCGTATTACACATAAGAAATCCAGCCAGATGAGCACAATTATTTGAGTAGTGAGTCGCGTAATTTTGGTTTCATATGATGTACATACACAACTCATTTTAAGTCGCCGTGTGGCAGAAGCTATAATCTTGTGAAAAAGCGAATGCGGCAAAAAATACGCTCGTCTAGCTTCACCCATAGTTACGATCTTGGATTTCTCCCTTTATAGTTCACTAGGGTTTACCCGCGGCTTCGCACGCGTAAACTATTCGATGTGGCAGTTACAATTGAAATTCCGGGATTTTACAAAATTCCCCTGGGAAAATACAAAATTTATATCGTGGTCTTCATGTTAAGAACAACTGGACAAAATTTCATGACTCTAATCCCAGCGGTTTAAATTTTGAGATTTTATCCCTATCCCGTGGGAATATCGGAATAAAAAGTAGCCTATGTGTTATTCCAGACGTCCAGCTACCAACATACCAAATTTCATGACTGTAAAAGCCCAGCGGTTGCTATTTTGAGATTTTATCCCTATCCCGTGAGAATATCGGGATTAAAAGTAGCCTATGTGTTATTCCAGACGTCCCGCTATCTACATACCAAATTTCATCCAAATGCATAAAGCTATTTTAGCGTGAAGGAGTAGCAAACATACACACACCCTCACAAACACACACACACACACACGCATTTATAATATAAGTAGGAAGTAGGATAAGTAGGATTATAATTCCTTTTCCATTATTGGCACAGATTCAGAATACGCTAAAGCAGACCACAGGAGCTTATTTCCAGGCGAGTAACTAATTCGGCTCGGCTGGTCCATACGCGAATTCGATGGATTTCATTTCCTATCATGAACTGGAATGTTGCCATAATTATCCGTTTTCCCCGGTGGCTGACAGATAGGGAAAAACGAAAGGCATTAAATTCGGCATTTGAAAGTATTTTACACTGCTTCAGGATTCCTACAAAATATATTATACCTAAATGCGAAAGTGTGTAAAACGGCTGGACGGATTTGGATGAAATTTGATATATAGGTAGCTGGACATCTGGAATAACACATAGGCTGCTTTTTATCCAAATTTTCCCACGTGGTAGGTATAAAATCTCGAAATAACTACCGCTGGGCTTAGTCATGAAATTAGGCATGGTTGTTTTAATGCAACATTAATGAAAACCGTGCACGATGTAATTCCTACGGGAATTTTGTGTAATCCAAAAATTTCAATTCACTGCTGTATCTAATGATTTACGCGTGCAAAGTAGCGGGCGAACACTAGTATATTATACTTCTTAAAGTAGTAAGGCAGACCTGAGTATTTGATATTAATTTTAGCTTGATATCTAGCGTTCCTGAAAAAAGATCTTGACAGACGAACAACAGAGTGATCCTATTATAAGAGTTCCGTTTTTCTCTTTTGAAGCACGGAACCCTAAATCTAAACGAGGCTGCGGGCACACTGCAAAAATATATCACAATTTCCATATTTTTGATAGGTTAAGATATAACTAGATACAATGAAACAATTAGGACCAAAACTACATTGTTGCCAATAAATTTCCTAGCCAATTCAGCACCTAAATATTTTGTCCTTTTTTGCCAAATGAAAACGTGACAAAGAAAGATAAGGACCGGAGAACCATCCCAGCATATAAATGACAAAGTTGTCTCTCACCTCCCGTAGACTTGAATTTATCATCATAATAAACCTGGTGCCTTATTTTAACAATGCAAATTGGAGACGTCGAGGTTCTGTACGGTGGCATTAGACACCTGGATGTACAGTTTACTACGCTAGAACCTTTTCGCTATAAAAGTCATGGTGGCAGTCCAGGGTTACATATTTGAATATCGAAAATTAAAATACCTACAGTTAAAATTTCGATGTTCAAAATATTGAAAATTAAAATATCGATTGTATCACAATATCAAAAGTTGTTATATCTATGGTCAAAATGTCTAAGATTTAAATGTTTATTGATTAAAATATCGAATGAGTAAAAATATCGGTAGCCAATATAATCTAAGTTGTAAATGTCAACATATTTGAATGTCGAAAATTAAAATATCGCACATACAAATCTCCTTTATTTATTGCTCCTTTCTCTTAATAGCATTTATTTTACATAATCTAGCCATTTCTAGCACTCTCGCTTCGCTCACCCGGCTCGTGCGTTGTTGTGGTCACAGTTCTAACCTAACCGAAAAAAATATTTTTGGTAATTCATGTTCAATAGGTTTGGTTAGGTTATTATTGCGTCAAGGCCTCGCCTCAATTGAGCGAAATAGGAGCTCCGCGAAGCGGAGCTCCGTCAACCCAGTCACGTGATAGTTCATATTATAGGATATTCGAGACTATGTACTTCGAAATTTTGGATTTCGATATTTATAACTTTCGATGTCACTTTTGTACATAAATATATTTTCGATATATTAGACGTAGGTTATGTAACCATTCGACAATATAAACTTTCGTTATTTTGATACAGTCGATATTTAAATTTTTGATATTTTGGACATCGACATTTTAGGTACACGTAGGTACTTCAACTTTCGATATTCAAATATGCAACCCATTCCATACATCTGCCAAAGAAATCATACGGCTAAAGGTGTCTTGCAGGTTTTAATATTTTTTTTCAATTATTTGTAATTTAATTTTTTTTTCATTATTTTTCACTATTATATAATAATTAATTTTCAATTATCTATGACATCGTCAAAGTTGCTTCATGTATCATTTACAATGTCGCTCTTTTCAATAAAGAAATGCAAATTTATTTATAGAATTAAATTTTACAAAAGTAGTTAAGTATTTGAGAATTGATTTTATGAGAAAAACGCCGTAATAAAATATTCTCCGATCCCGTATAAACTCAGATTTCAATCAAACTATTAGAAAGTTAGAAAACAAAGCCTATTATAACTTTCACCGCCGCGGTTACACCTAGCGCCATCTATATTACGTGAACGGAACGAGCGTGAGTTGCGGTTGCTGGCCGGCTGCCAACAGATGGGGTTACGTTGTGTAGTTCGAAGTGAACAACGGAATACTTGGCTCATTTTATTCTCGTTTGATTCGTTGCATAAAATTGCAATTAAATAGATTGTCTAAAGTTGTTGAAGTCCATTTAAATTATGTTGAATTATCTCTTAATATAAATTACTCGTAGATAAAATAAGTTTCCAATGTTTAGCGACATGATTCTATGCATTGTAACTAAACAGTTGGTAATATTATTTATGCTTTTGTTAAATCGACGGCCTAAATGATCGAAACTTTTACAAAGCGTGTATTTAATGTATTAATAAAATAACCCAATAAATAAACCAAATACGCTAATAATAATAGAAACGTCAATTTTGACTTTCAATGATTTACGTAGGCGCCATCGAAATACCATTCACTATCATAAGTCTTGACTTTTTTTAAACATACATTGTTCTGCAGACCTTTGAAAATTATTTAAATAAAATCAATATCAAAGTACTCATTTTATTTAAAAAAATGTGCTTGATATACTTATAGTACATTCGGCAGTAATTCTTGCATATGATTTGAACTAAGTAACTAATGGCTGAAACTAATTGAACTGTTTCCAACTGATAATCGTGAGTTGAGCCTATCTTGGTGCCGGGTAGTGCCTTCGCCAATTCGAGCTTTGTTTTTCAGAAGTAAAAGTAAAAAATATTTTTTGCATACCTATTATATAACAGGCATGAACTATGTAGAACATAAATATACTAGGCATACCTACATGACTGTGGTGACCCACAAAAGCACGTCAATATTAGACGACTATTAAAAAAAAAACAGTTTTTATATTTGTTCTGACCCCGTTGTATTATTACGAGGATATAAAAGATAGAAAATATAATCAACTCTGTTACAAAGCTCGTAGCTAATCTTAGTACGGTGAGCGTTGCTGTTCCGAAGCGCGTAGCTTTTAGCACTGCTACGACGTATCGTGCTACGAAGCGTAGCCTCGTAGCACTGCTACGGCGTATCCTGATGTATTACAATGTTTTAGATTTTAGTTTTAGAAGCCATCTAATTTTAGATTAGATATGTTTTAATAATAAAAAAAGGAAAGTCCTTTATCGAAAACCGATGTCTTAAATATACTTAAAAAGTTTCATTCGAGTTGTAATCTGAAAAGAACGATCAGATTTAATGAATTCTAAATTACCTATAATTTTTTCAAAGGATCGGCAACACACCCGTAATTCTACTAATGTTATGCTACGGAAGTGATTGCTTTTCATCGGATGATCCACCTGCTTGTTTGCTTCTTTCATATTATACTTGGTGTTGTAAAATATTTTAGAATACCTGTTTCAGAGATATACTCAGAGGCACAAAATTACCTATTACTGCATACATTTGAGGGCCAGATTTTTGAGGTAGCTTAATTTGACTTAACGCCGAGATGTATGGAAACATTAGTTATTCACAATAACAGGGATATTCAGTAAAACTAACCCAACCATCTGCTGGAATGAAACCAATAATTAACCATAAATCATTCGAATCATTAATATTCTGGTTTATTTATTACAGAGTTCACAAAAAAAAAACAGTTAAAAACAATAAAAAATCAAGCAAATTCTTAACCTTCCTTTTTTTGGATTCCGTAGTCAACTAGGAACCCTTATAGTTTCGCCATGTCTGTCCGTCTGTCTTGTCGTCCGCGGCTAAACTCAGAGACCGTTAGTAGGTACTAGAAAGCTGTAATCTGGGTGTACTGCCTTTTCGGCGAAATATGTTTCGCCAAATTTCACTTAGCAACCAATCTTTCGCCAAAGTTTCATTTGGCAAACAATTCGTTGGCATAACTTTACTCCGCATTTTTCTTATTACGCAACATTTTATATTGCAAAATTTTACTTCATCACACTTTTATGTGGCAAATAATTATGTAGCAAATGATTGGCTTAGGCGAATAACAAATTGTCAAATAACATTTGGCCAATTTTTATATTGCAAAGTTTTACTTTAAAATTTGTGCGAGCGAGCGAAGCGAGCGAGCAAGACGGCTCGGAGCAGAAGCGACTTGGATAGTTTAGGTTCAGAAGGCTAAGGCGGGAGCGAAGCGGAGCGTAGCTCCCGCCTTAGCCTTCGATGTTAGGTTTTTTTTTATAGCAGCTAGGATAACTGCCACTAGGAAAGTAGGTTGTATGCCATTCAATATGTTGCTAAGTTAAGGTATGCCAATCAATACGTTTAAACAAAACATAAACGACATCTTAAAAAAATCCCAGGTAATAATTTGCATAATAATAATTTATCAAATGATTAGTTGGGAAATGATATCAGTGCGAAATGTTGAGTTGGGAAATAACATTTCGCCTAAATAAAAATATGGGATAAATAGTTTGGGAGCTAATAATTTGCTAAATAATTTTCGCCGAATCATTAGTAAACCTGTAATTTGGCATGAATATACATATCAGTCACGCCGACAAAGTGGTAAAATAAAAAAAAAATAAGAGTACCGTAAAAGGAGGCTACTTTGCCCCCCACTGGGTAACTATGCTCCAGTTCAGTATTTTGTTTCAATGTCTTGCAGGTCGAAGTCCCGGTACCCGATAGGTACACTTCCCAATAAATTGATCTACTTTACATAAATACATATTATATGAACATACCACAGCGTAATATTTTTTAAAATAAAACAAAGATTACGAAGTTTGTAGCAAAAATCGGTGCAACGTAGCCTCGTTTTACGGTACCTCCCACAGACATAAAGTGGGGGTGATTATTTTTTCTCGACTTACCCTATAGTGTGGGGTATCGTTAGATGGGCCAATCAACTTTTTTACTGACACTAACCAGTCCGCGACATTTTTCAAACAATTGCAGATTTTTGTAAGTAAACATGTTTTTTTTTGTAATTAAGTTCAACCTATTAAACCGTGAAATATCTTGTTGGAAGTACGATTTTTTGGTAACGCCAGAGACAATTTTGATAACGCAGGAGACGCCCAAAGTGTCGGTAAAATAGTTGATTGGCCCAGATAGGTGTTTTAATAATAATAATAATAATAAATCTTTATTTCGCATAAGTAAAAAATAGGTACAGACATGTTCATGCTAAGATGAAAAAAAATTTGATAAATTAAAAGTAAAATACTAATGCGAAAAAGGAGTCTACTCAGCACTTGTCGGGTCACTAAGGTGGCTCGACGCTGATATTACGTGGATCCAGGTTGGCATCCGATACAGAACTACGCGACACACCACACAGTTCAAATATAACAGCCATAATTATATTATAATGGTTTACTAATGTATCGGCGAAAATTATTTAGCAAATTATTAACTCCCAAACTATTTATCCCATATTTTTATTTAGGCGAAATGTTATTTCCCAACTAATGATTCGATAAATTATTATTATGCAAATTATTACCTGGAATTTTTTTAAGATGTCATTTATGTTTTCGTCAAATGTATTGATTGGCATACCTTAATTTAGCAACTTATTGAATGGCATCCAACCTACTTTTCTAGTGTCATTTATCCTGGCTGCTATAAAAAAAAACCTAACATCGAAGGCTAAGGCGGGAGCTACGCTCCGCTTCGCTCCCGCCTTAGCCTTCTGAACCTAAACTATCCAAGTCGCTTCTATTCCGAACCGTCTTGCTCGCTCGCTTCGCTCGCTCGCACAAATCAAATTGAAGTATAACTTTGCAATGTAAAAAATTGCCCAAATGTTATTTGACAATTTGTTATTTGCCTAAGCCAATCATTTGCTACATAATTATTTGCCACATAAATGTGTGATGAAGTAAAATTTTGCAATGTAAAAATGTTGCGAAATAAAAAAAATGTGAAGTAAAGTTATGCCAAATATTAGTTTGCCAAATGAAACTTTGGCGAAAGGTTGGTTGCTAAGTGAAATTTGGCGAAACATATTTCGCCGAAAAGGCAGTACACCATTATATTATTATCTGATGGTTTTAAAACCATCATGACGATTTTTCTATTCAGTGATATGTTTGCGAAATATTCGAATTTTAAGTGAAAACCCCCTCTAAAATCCAAACTGTTGGGTGGAAAAATTTGAAAAAATTCAGAATTACTTTTACAAAATTACTTGATTTTTTTTGTGATGGCTGCGGAACCCTATCTTGGGTGTGTCCGATACACTCTTCGCCGGTTTTTTTTATAAGCTTTTATTTAATTTGCCCTGTTTGTTGGGTCAAACCTTGCAAGTTCATTTGGACCCACTTCCAGTGGTCGGATTGATTTCAAATTTGTTATACATATTATATTATGTAAGTTGTATGACAATGCAAATACAGATAAAAAAGTACAGTCAGCAACTTATTTGAAGTCTGCTTAAAAATGTATTCTTATTTTAGGCTGACAAAGCTTACAATTTTGAACTCTTCCTTTCCCATCTACACCAAACAGGGTCAATGCAGAGCTCAAAACAAACAAATTCGAAGTTTGAGCGTTCATGGCGCCAGTGTGGACTTAGCTAATCTCTCGGCCCCAGGCGACCGCGTTTACACAGTGTATAAAGCTTTATCTACACTTGAGCTGGATGCAGTTCCTTCGGGACTTTAAGTGAGACGTTTTTATAACTTTTTAGGAGTTTTTACTATTTGTTAATTTCTTTGTAGAATGCGGATAACTTTCAGAAAATATAACTTACCTAAGTGTGAGTTGGATAATTTCTGGTATAATAATATGGAATTCTTAAGTTTTCCTTTTTGAATGATAGTGTAATACTCCCTTTATTATTTGTCGTACTATATTTATTCCCATTTTAAATGTGAAATCACCATTACTGTTTTTAGGGTTCCGGAGCCAAAATGGCAAAAACGAAACCCTTATTAGTTTCGCCATGTCTGTCTGTCTGTCTGTCCGTCCGTCCGCGGCTTTGCTCAGGGAATATCATAGCTAGAAAGCTGTAATTTTGCACGGATATATATGTAAACTATGCCGACAAAATGGTACAATAAAAAACAACACAATTTTTTTTTATAGGTTACCTCCCATAGACGTAAAGTGGGGGTGTTTTTGTTTTCTCGTCCAACCTTATAGTGTGGGGTATCGTTGGATTTAAAACCATTAGAAGTTCGCTAAGACAATTTTTCGATTCAGCGATTTTTTTACGAAATATTCAACTTTAAAGTGCAAATTTTAATTAAAATCGAGCGTCCCCCCCTCTAAAATCTAAACAGGTGAGTGAAATTTTTTTTTAAAAATCAAACTTTTAAGGAAAACTATAACGGTTAAGTTTGCTTGAGAATTATTAGTAGTTTAAGAGTAAATAGCAGCCTAAGGTATAAAATATACCTAAACTATGGAAGATTCCGTATAAAATACGAAATCCTTAGAAAAATATTACTTATTTTTTTCGTAATGGCTACGGAACCCTATTTCGGGCGTATCCGACACGCTCTTGGCCGGTTTTTTTTTTATATTGTTACTCTTGTAGTTTAGTCGTTATACATTTTTTAAACCTTTTGCTTGGTCCTCCATACAGACACGGGCTCTGTAATTTACCTACAATAACCGCTTTGCCAGCTCCGTATTAATTTGCCCAGTCCCTGGGGAGCTACTACGAAATTCGAAAATTGAAGTTCGTATCGTACCGTCCCTCTCACTCTCGCATTAAATAACATAAGCGTCACCGGGACGGCAAGATACCAAGTTCGAATTTTGCTCTTCGTAATACACGGCCTGGTAAGAAACGTGTAAAGGTTCTAAAAGGTTTGCCCCCAAAAAGGTCCTTTGTAAATATTTGTGACGTCGTTTAAAACCTATTAAGCAATTTTATTTTACGTTTTCATTTGAAAACGTGCCGCACTCTACTACTGCCGTACGTAGAAGTGACGAGAAAAATTGCATAATCAAACCAATCACAATAGGTATAGTCGAAACCTTAGAACCAGGGGTCGGACAAAAAGTGCGGATGACGTAGAAATTACGTAATCTTGCACACAAGATGATGTTTTTATTTAAACTTCCGTGTGACATGTAGTAACAAAGTAGCATTAATGAAGTAACAAAATAATCGTAAATAAATCAATGGAATTCAGTGAATAAAATAAATTTCATATCGTTTAATAAAGAGGTTGATAAATGATAAATGATAAATGATAATTGTTTATGAAAATCAAAAATACTATTTGAAATCACTTATAGGAGTGGTTTGACGTCATCGGCACTTTTTGTCCGACCCCTGCTTAGAACTAATAACATGAAAAATACAAATGTCACGTGAGTTAATTAAGTAAAAAGTTTCTGTAATAAATTACATTTTTAATTAAAAAAAAACTGACTGTAAAATTTTCAAATCGGTTCATTAACGCCGTCAGTTCTGAGGTAACAAACATAAAAATAAAAAAATACAACCGAATTGATAACCTCCTCCTGTTTTGAAGTCGGTTTAAAATTATGTGACTATAAACGTACTCGTTCTGAGGCGAATGAGGAGCAAACCACGGTGAGCAGCATCGTTAGTCGTACGGAAATGAGCTCTCACCTTATTGTCTTTCCAAGAGGGTCACGTCTGGTCCAAAAATGAACCATCATAAGCAGTTGGGGATTCTGTTGCTGCTCGAAGTCAATGACTTTAATCTTTATGCTAGTGTGGATATGCTTCAGGATTCCGGGCGCCATATTTAAAAAAAAAGGCAATGTTTATGTTTTATTATGTAGTCTCAGTATATACAACGTTGTACAATCAACGCTGCTTATTAAGGTATTAATATTACTTTTTTTAAAACAGTATGTAGGTAATTGATATAGCAGGCTTAGTGGCGTATCCATATCAAAAAAAAATCTTGATATCTCGGGGCGTACAACCAAATCGCCAATCGCTGAATATCATTTAAATCAAGATTCGAATAAGAATAATGGATATTGAAACTCTGAATATCACTTGAATCATTATTTTTATTTAGTCTAAGGTTCCAGCAGGCTGACGTGATAGAGACAATGGCACTGAGCGAGAGCGACAAAAAAGCTAATAAACTTAATCATAGTAACTGAGGCAGCTACATGAGATAGCGAGAAAATATGGACGTGGAACATAACTGAGCGAGTGGTCGGATATAGCTCTGGATAAGGGATGGAGGTCAAGAGAGAGGCCCTTGCCTAGCACTGGTTGGCACATACAGTATGTTACCCGCAGCCAAGCTTTTTTTAAGGAAAGTTAAAGTAACGTATTTCTGCAACTTCCGGCTCTGTAACTCGGCTTGGGTGGCTATATGAACGTCGAGGGTAAAATGGCTCGTTTTATAATCTACTATTTCATCCAGGAAACTATTCAATTATCATAACGGTCCGATTCAGATTCCGATGCAGGGAGCGATTTTTTATTCATTGCATCTGGTGCACAGTGATTACTGCAGACGTCTCAGCCGCACAATGAACTAAGGAAACGCTCCCGCGCCGCCGGCCGCGCGTTGCCATGAACAGACAGTTAATTGCTTCACTCGGGACTAACTAGCCCACAATTTAATGAACTAAGTCGTGTATTAAAATTCAGAACAGCGTTTCAATATTCAACAGCGGAATTGAATTACGTGTAATTTGTAGAAAAACGGGCAGAAAGGACGGCGGCCGGTGATAATTGCTATTATCAAGTTTCCTTTGAAACGAATATCTTTCCGGGATTTCGTTTAATCGCGTATTGATTTCAAGTTTTTATTAATTTTTGCTTAATTTTACGTTTAGGTGTTCATTGAGATAAGGTATTTTACGTAGCGTAATTTAGCAAACGCATAACCTGGAGCATTCGAGCCGCAGTATAGAGGTGGACTAGGGCTACATACGCACTACGCGGTTTTAGCGCGCCGTCCCTTTTTAAAGTATAGCTTATGAAAGAGATGACGCACTAAAACCACATGATTAGCCCCATAGTGCGTACGTAGCCTAAGAAGGGTTTTTTCTACTTCCCACGGAATAGTAACTAGTTTTTTTTTCACGAGGGTAAAGCCGCGGACATGCTAAACTGAAGAGCAAAATAACGATCAATGTAGAAAATTGCCTTTTTATTTATGAACTTGTTTTTAAATTACTTCTTCATCAAAGTTTTTTATTATTTTTTATTTATTATAAAACTGATCGATTCTAAATTCATTAAAGGATTAGTTCACTGCTTAGTGAGCATTTTTCTCATATACCTATCAACAGTTAGCTGCTTCTGCTTTGCAAAGCACTGGGGTACTTTAATCTGTAGTCGATTTTCATTTTAACCAACTTCAAAAGATCACTTAATTAGACTGAAACCGCCTCCCAGTTCATTGCCTTATCTTAAAGCGGCAGCTGGTAATGACCTCCAATATCCGCGGAGTGGACATGTCGCATTGATTTAGTGCCACCGACGTCGATTTAGTGGCATCGACGTCGATAAGTGCCACCGCCGTCGATTTAGCCGCGAGGGGAGTTGACTGATCGCATTGCCCGCAAGAAGCCGCCTGGTGGCTTTAGAATTATCTTGTTTAGGGCCAGTTTCAACAGTTATAATTACTAGTGCTTACCCGTGGCTTTCGCACGAATAAATCATTAGATCCAGCAGTTCAGTTTGATTCCCGGATTTTATGGAATATCCGTAGGGATTCCCAATAAATACATCGTGGTTATCATCAACGTTGCATTGAAAATCAACAGTGTCAAATCTCATGACTCTAAAGCCAGCGGTTGAAATTTCGAGATTATACCTATTCCTATTGGTCTGTTTTTTAATCCGAGATACTAAAATGACGTTTCATGTGTTACCTGTTTTTTGCGTCTCATAAATAGTGATGTGCTGCAACCGGATACCACCGAAACATTTCGTAGGTACCTACCTATGTTATGTGTATAAAATATTATTAAGATTTAAGATGCTTAGTCACTTTATCGTAAAAGTGGATTTATATTTTCATAATAGAAAGTAAAACATTGAATGGTTTAATGTTATTTTTGTTATCATAAAATATACTTTTTACCGATTATTTACAATTATATCGGAAGCCGAAATCATAGAGCAGCACTGTTCGTTTTATGCTGGCCACATTATTTTTACACTTGACATTTCAGACTGTCATTTTAGTATCTAGGTTTTACAAATAGACCATAACCCGTGGGAATATGTGTATAAAAGTAGCCTAAAGGCATATTGCGCCACTTGTCGACTAACTTTAAGTGTCAGATTAAAGTAATGCCGTCTTTGTTTATTCGGACAAAACAAAAAGAGACGGCATCACGATATTCGTCACTTAAAGTTAGTCGACAAGTGGTGAAACAGGCCCTAAGTGTCAATCCAGATATCCAAATATCTACATTCTCAATTTCAACACATACACACACACACACTTATGGCCGGTATCTGTGATAGTATCTCTTGTTGGTTTTATCGAAATAAACAGATTTGGCATCCCATTTATCGGTCAATTTAATTTTGAAATAGGCATTTTAAATAAAATTCAGTTTAGGACAAATCCCAGACCGTGGCCGAAATTTCGGATACTAAATAACAGACGCAGCAATCTCGGTAGCTGGACAGCATCCTTCCTTCAAGATTGTGATAGTTCAAATTAGTTCAGACCCGATTCCATATTCCCCCGGGATTGGAAAAACGTAGACGAAAACCGATCTATCTCAATTTCGGAAGGTGACAGATTCGTCTTCTTATGAAACGTGTGTGTAAAAACAAAGTAATTAAATTTGGTAAATAAGAGTTTTTAAAATTATGTTTTTTTCTTGTGATCGTGTTAATACAGTGTGTTACCGGCAGTCAGGCTTTTTTAAGGGAGTTTAACTTAACCATGGCATTAATTTTATCAATAAACTAAAATTCAGACTTTGTTAACTTTCTAACATAATTATAATTGCCAGCAATGTACAGCAAAGTGAATTGATAAGTAAGTGTAAATGACAACCGACAGATACTTTGATTATTACTCGTCAATTTACTTCGCTGGACATTGCTGGCAATTATAATTTTGTAATGAAGTCGGTTAAAAGAGTTTTAGTTTATTAATAAAATTAATGTCATGGATATGTTACAGGAATACGTTACTTTAACCTCTCTTAAAAACAGCCTGACTGCGGGTAACACACCGTATAAGTATGTTGTGTAATTTTCAGAAGGTTTTAACTGGTGCGTTGGCTACAGAAAAGGATGAAGAAATGCTTTTTGTACTAGTTATTTTAGTAATCATTTGGGCGAAAACACCAAGAAGCGCTGATGAAGGGGGGCATTTTCACTTTAAATGGCGCTAATTTTATTTTCAGAATTAGGTTCTCTTTGCTTAGGATCAGAAAGAAAAAATTATGTGTCCATTTCGTAACAGATTCAAGTCACAAAACTGAAAAAAAAGTGACACTTTTTTTCTTCGTCCAAATCAATAATGCTCGTGATTCTGAGTAATAACCCAGAATTACCTGATTGTGAAAAAAAAGCTAAGCACATTTTAAAGTGAAAATACCCAGGCGCAAGAACAATACATAAGTCAGTGGTGGAAAAACGACCTTCACATAATGTTAGGTACTTTGAATTAATGAATGATATATGTTTGTCGAAAGATAAGACTCAGAGAGTCAGGACCCGACTAGGGTATGATTAATGTGGGCATATAATGGGATTGGATTCGGGCAGTGAATGAAACTATTTTGGAAAACTAACGAAAGTCACTATTGTAGTACGTAAAACTAAACCACTACACTATGGCATACATTCACTGAAATTTTAGTAATGCTATTATCGCAACGACTTTATTCAGCGCGCCACGCATGGCAACACTGGCGTTTTGTAGGTAGGTACTATAATAGGTAGGTACACCAATCTTTAATGACCAACCTTATATTTATTTCGGATGAGTATCCATCGTGTAATTTTTTTCCCCAAATGTTTCATTTGGCAAACGTTGCATTTCCCAGTGTCAAATTTCTCCGATATCAATAATTAGGTAGGTTAGGTTAGGATTGCTTTATGAAAGTTCCGAAAATAATATGGTTTCGGAGAAATTTGATACTTGGGAAATAAAACATTTGCAAAAATATTTTTCCCAAAAGGCAGAGAACCGTATCCATACTTTGTAACTCGCATTTTCATAATCTTGTTACTGACTTTGTAAATATCAAGGTTCCAATTTTCGAAGTAGAATTTATTAAAATAAAACAGCTGCACTAGAGAGACTTCACTGTCAAAGTACCTACTTGCGACAAGCACCATCTTCAGCCTATTCAGACAAACCCCATTCGATTTGCCAACTGTACCCACAATGTCGGGTAATGAGGTAGTTACTATTCTCTAAACGCGCCAATTAGTGCCCTCCAAAGGGTCCAGAATTGCATTATTATGCTAATTGAGGACAGTAAATGCGAGCCTTTAAGATAAGTTTATGACGTTTTAAAGTTAACACTGTAATTCAATTGGATTATTAGTACAGCTTTCAATGATATGAGTTGTCTCACATACGTACACACACAGACACAAATACAAAACTATGTTATTCTTATTTTGATCCAATTAATCCTACTACTATTGCAATTGACGACGGATACCTGAATAGTTGTTAGTGACCCTGACTACGAAACTAGTGGTTGCGGATTCAATCCTCGTGTCGGTGCTTGTACTTGAGTCTTGGATCTTTTTATGTATTTAAGGGGTTTGCTCCTGGTTAGCTCATGAGCAATGTCCCATTAGATGGCGCTGTTATCAATAGTTCCTTTTTTCAGGTTTTTTTCGTAAATTATGAAGAATTATTTCACCAAAAACTAATGGCGGGAGTATCTAAGCGTAACCGATTTTTTGACCCCACACTCGAAATGAAATATTCCGCAAAGCCGCAAACGAGGTGCTTTACTTTGAACGTCAATTGCGGCCGTATACGGACACTACGAGCTCACGCACACACTCAAATAGACAGCGCCAGCTAGCGAAAGTCTATTGCGACACTTAGCTACCCGATCGGGGTACTCCTTCGAGTAATATTCACATTTTTTTATCGAGTCACGAAATTTTGTACTAACTGTACTTTACTCGAAAATTTTACTACGACCTATAAAATCTATAAGTATTTTATTGATAATTAGAAGCAGGGTCTTGGATAACTGTTCGCATATTATAATACGAGCCAAACGCCTTTCAAGTGGTCATAATATGTGTACGATAAATTGAGAAATTACCGAGATTCTGACCACGGTTTCTTGTCTTGGTTGATGGTCTTGCTATTATTCAGGTTATATTTATAGTTACTTTTCGTAGTTACTACTCTTGCTAAAGTGGTCATGGTCGTCGGTTGAAAATCGGTAGCAAATCTACAGGACGAGTTTCTTGGGAAAATAGTGCGGTGGTTTGTCCTTACCTTCCACGCCGCAGAGCTGGAGTTTGGAATTCGTAGTTGGCAATAGAGAGCGCTGCCACCAGGGCTCTTAGTCATCTTGTACGACACGCACAGGAATGCACAGGCAATCAAGTTTATCAAGGGCATCCGTAAAGCCAAAGTCCCTTAAGACACTGTTACACATGCTCTTTAGTAGCAAGAAAGCATGCTACTATTGAGCAAATGCTAGCTAGTAGCATGTGTGAACAGGACATGCTACTATCGAGCATGCTTATTAGTGGCAAGCTCGAGACGGGGTGGAAGGGGGAAAGGTAATAAGCAAGTGTGAACGCGTTTGCTTCAGTCCAGTAACGAGCATGTGTAACAGTGCCTTTAGACATACCTAATATTTTATGAACAGTGCTTCGTGTAAGCTCTTTCTATCAAAAGAGGTAATAAAATCCATACAGAGTTTACTATCCTAATTATCATCATCATCATCACTCAATTTCTGTGGTAAGACTTTTGGTAGAGAATTAGTAATCATAAGCTGCTCATATCAATTATTAATAAGTTGCTAACCATGAAAAGAGTTGACGAAGAGTTTATCTAGGCTTCTGCATCTGGATTTCTCAGTTCGTATATATAATTACTAGCTTAATCCCGCGGCTTCGCTCCCGTTGAAGAAAAACATATACTCTGTAGTGTAGGTATTCGAATTAAAAAAAAAACTTCTTGCACCTCTGCGATCCTCAAGGAATACGTTTGCCAAATCTCATGCATTTTTAGGCCATGTTTTGCCTTTATAGGTATAAATAAATACTTACGAAATACTTACATAACAGCAAAAGTTCACCCACTCGCCGATAACTTGCGCCGATCAAATTGCGGTAAAAATTATCCCGTGCTAATTTTGTACCTACTTATCTCTATAAATTGATTTTGTTAGGATATCATAACCGATGATTTGGCACAATCAGCAGAAGACTACGAGCAGTTCCAAAATCATCTACACTCCCTTTGTTACCTTCGAGTCGAAAACAGTTGTCGATTCGTATCATATAACTACCTATTGTAAGTATTATCTGCTAGGATTTTTTTCCGATCCAGCAGGCTTGTAGTCGTGTGTACTGGATTATTGGCAGTGTTTCCTTTGGATGTTCGTGCGATGGAACTATTGCGTTTTTTTTGCATTAGTTCCTTTACAAGACTTGAAGGAAAAACTGCGTTTATTTTTTTGCCTTTGTTCCTTTCGCAGTAGCATCTTCAGTTCTTGCAAAGGTACAAAGGCGGAAAAATAACGCAGTTCTTTCTTCAAGGTCTTGTGAAGGAACTAGAACTACCGCAAATAATCCGTCGTACTTGCAGACTACGGGCACGTTCAGTTTAGCTGACACGTCATCATCGGAGACAGATGTTGCATCAAACCTAATTCGAAGCAGTCAAGCTCATAGGTAGCTGAACAGTTTGTTACTTTGTCACAGCAAGCTACAGTGCTAAAATGAGCATTTCTAAAAAAGTTTGTACATTTGATTTGCGACTCCGATTTGGGTAAAAATTTGCAGGTAGATAGTCTCCCGAAATGTCCCAATTAATTTGTATGGAAAGTTCCTTTTTTGTTACCGCAAATCCATAGTTTTGGTAACAAAAAAGGAAATTTCAATACAAACCAATTGGGACATTTTGAGACACTATGTTATTACGACTCAATATCGTTCACTCTACAAACCTGCAAATTTTTATCACAAATAGGAGTCGCAAATCAAATGTACAAACTTTATTTGGAAATGCTCAAATAGTTTTACATGTCCTCAAATACTAAGAGTAAAAAGGGAATGTCTTTACTTTGCTACTTTTTGATCGCTCTTTGCCTGTAGTATCTACGGCTAACTAGTCTGGTTGACAGGGCAGTGGGTATAATTAATTTGTAATTTTCCCGCTGGTACAGTAAATTCATATCCCAATTATCATGCCAATTATTATGCATTATAAATCAAGTAACTATTTTGGAAACAATATATTTTTAGACACGAGTAATATTTACCTCGACGTTTCGGCAACATTACAGTGGCCGTGGTCACGGGTAGACTGAAGTGTGGGGTGACAAATAAAAATGACCAAGTGCGGGTAGTTCGAAGGACTCGCGCTGCTAGGCAGACTTGACACCCCACACTTCAGTCTACTCGTGACCACGGCCACTGTAATGTTGCCGAAACGTCGAGGTAAATATTACTCGTGTGCGTTAGCGTGATAAGTCCTGTGCGTGGTATTTTGATTAATTCCAGTTTCTTTTAATTATTTTGTTGCTCTATTCCTCTCATCTGTCTGTGCACGCGAGCAGGCTGCAATTACCAGGCCCATCACTGCCGTTCCGCCTGTGACAGTTGCAGTTCTACCATACAATCTTTTCTTTGGGGTAAGTAAAATGCAGTACGTCGCATTAGACAGCGTTTGAGAATAATTATCAGGATCAGGGGGTCAGGTCTGCTAGTGAACAACGTCGGCATTAGATTCAGGTAATACTTTGAGAAACAAAAAAAAGGTATAAACTTTGTGATACAAGTTAAATATGCCCGCTGTCCAGTCAATCAACAAGCCAACCGTACCACTAGCAATTAATTTTTTTTGAGCTTGACTGTTAGTCAGCATCTAGAACCTACAGTATTTAATTTTGCCCTAGGTTTCTCTGCTATCAACCGTGCGGCACAGTTAGATCTATGTGATACGTTCCTACATAATATAATAACATGCAGTATACGCCCTCCTCCACCTCCCTCCTCCTACATGAAATAATATATATATCACACAATACTTAATAAAGTTTATTATTTTTTCGAAAGAACAACTCCATTATTTACATCACTGGTCAAATGGTACATGTGCCTCATGGACGTACCAGTAAAGCCACGCATCAAGGGTCAAGGAACCTGGTAACACCGAAATCACTCAATTATTCAAGTATTTATTTCGTTCATCTCTATCCACTCAAGACAAGATAGATATACAATCGAACCAATCAAAAATATCACATATTATTACACGTCTTTCTAGGTCAGAATAAAAGTATGTGAAATATATTTTTGAAGCATTATATTATACTACACCTCGTTGTTTCGGGGGGTCAATAGTTTGAGCGGCCCATTTAGTGAACGACATGTCATCGTCTACTAAAAGTACAATTTATATGATATTGGAAAATTGGAATGGTAGGTGTCCGTTATCTCACTCCATATCTCGGTAATGCTGTATGCGGCATCCTATTAACGCCATAGCCCACTCCATGTGAATTACTGTCCGGATCTGGCAACTGTAGAGGCCTGTCCGCTAGCACATCCTTATAGTGTATTAGGGGATAGACCTCCAAAGTTCTGCTCATCTCATCTATATTAGATATGTTGGCTGTGGTCCCATGCCTTTCAAATGACCGGGTCCAGATGGGTTCGTGATCGAAAATCTGAACCAGCTATTACAATAATAAGTAACGACCTTTATTTCGGACAATATGGCCCAGATTTTACGATGTAAACATTTCAGTCAAGCATACTGAGTGATTTTGAAAATTGTCAAATTTGAAATTTGGGACACTAGATTAGATGAAAATTAATGTACAGCCAATATGACAGTTTTGACCAACCTAACTTCTATACTTACTTAGTGCCTATAATAGGTATAATGCAAACTCAAAATCAAACATTATTATGATGCCACTATAATAAAAGCAGTGACGCGAAAGATACAATTTGTAAGCGGAGATCTTATAAAACTAGCTACTAGCCGCGTGCACCTACCATGCAATAGTCCTAAATACAAAAGTCAAGGTACCAGAAGCTTAAAAATATATAATTTGTAATAATAGTTACACATAATTAAAAAAAAGTAAGCTCACAATAAAAAATTATCAATATATGAACTTATACAATTCTTCTGATTTTGGTTCTTGATTCTGGGTATCTGTATGCGAGATTGTCATTTTACATGAGTTTACTTTTCTTCTGTAAGGCAACCTGACAGTTCAGTAGCAATGACACTCTAAAAAGAACGTCATACTACCTACTACAGTTATCGCGGCCGGCTCAGTCAAGAATGTCTCTAAAGCTAGACATGAGCAAAGTCTAAACATGAGTGATATTATTATCGATATCGATAGTCAATATTTAGTCATCCTGTGACATAGAGCATAACACTAACTCGTTTGTTAAAAAAATTGAACATATAATAATTCTACTATTTTTCTACTACAATGTTTCACGCAGAAGAAGATTAAAACTATCGCGAAAAGACTTGTGCTAGCACGTTACTAGTGACAAAACAATAAATAAGTTAATAAGATTTCAAGTAAATATCGATCCACGCAATCTCCAGGGTGAGACAGCTTCGAAGTTGAGTGTCAAAGGTCAAGTTCGAGTCGGACTCGTACATACGAAGGGTTCCGTACGTACAATGTTTTTAAAACAGTTCACTAATAAGTTTTAGCAACGCCTAGTAACCAAAAAACGCTGGAAAAAAACACGTTTCTTGTATGACAACTCCATTTATTTTTTTAATTTTACTTACTTTATTATTAGTATTTGTTGTTATGGAGGCCACAGTAATACCTACATAATCTGTCAACATTTCAAGTGTCTAGCACACACAAACATGTATACCTAAATGGGGTATTCAAAGCACACGAAACGTTACAGCTTCGGCGCCACTTTTAGCAATTTTAGGTTTTAAGTTTGACAAAAACGGTACAATAGTGACAGGTTGCTAGCCTGTGGCCTACGGTCCTCAGTCGCCTCTTACGACATCCACGGAAGAAATGGAGAGGTCTAATTCTAACCCGACATCACACGGGTAGCTATTACAGCTCAAGAAATAAAGCCCTGTGACAGACGGATGGACCGATAGACAGACAGACAGACAGCAGAGTCTCAGCAATAGGGTCCCGTTGGCACCCTTTGGGTACGGAACCCTAAAAAGAAGAAGTAACTCCCGTCAGGAATAAAGAAATATTCTAATATCGAGGGAAAAGAAAAGATTTATTCGTGACAAAAGGGAAAAAAATGTACAAAAATTATTTAGAAATGTGCATGTCACAAAGTGGTCACAAATCAGTCAATTTTGTTTTATTTCAGATATTTAAAAAAATGACAACTTGGGCAAAGTTATCTCAAAAGTCAAAGTTGTACGGTTTTATAGTACTTTATATATAATGTACCCCTATTATCTCATCATCTGAAATTACTGTAGTTTCATTCAACAAATAAAAACTACATACCTGTTGGTATTCTTGTTTTTAGAATCTCCACTAAAATTTCCACCCACGGAACGCTAAAAGAAAGATGCCTACGAAGACTTTATTTCATTGTGTACATCATATTTATTTAGAACAAACTTTTTAACACAGCGTTAATAAATAAATCTAATCAGTCGGATATTCCTAAATTTCTTGCATATCAACATTAAACGTTTCTTCTTTCCTCACCTTGAATATTGCATGACAGCACCATGGCTACTTTCGCAATATAATGATTCCAGGCAAAGTTATATGCAGTTAGTTAGCATTGAATCTGAAAGGAATTGTGCATTAATAAATACAGAAATAGTATTAGCAGACAGACTATAAGATACTTAGGTGGAGGAATAAAGTGACCGATGCCTTTTAGTTACAGCATAAGGACGTAAATCAGACTATCAGTAGGTAAATTCCCTAATGTACATACTGTTGCACGCAACTCTGTCCGCGTAGAATTCGTTTATAGCTATTCCGCGGGAATTATGTGATTAAAAAAAACTACCCTATGTTTTTCTACGGGACTCAAACTATCTGTATCCCAAATTTCATCCTAATCGTTTCAACGATTTAGACGTGAAAAGGTAATAAAGAAATAAACAAACAGACTAACAAACTTTCGCATTTATAATATGAGTGGATTATTGTTTATTTTAAGTCATCATCATCATCATCATCATTATCGGCCTATCTTAGCCCACTACTGACATAGGCGTCTCCAATTGCACGCCACTGAGCACGATCTCGGCCACTCTCATCCAGTTACTGTCAGCTACCCAGTGAAGATCATCGCTCCACCTAGTCTGAGGGCGTCCCACGCCACGCTAGGCTTTTACTCGTTTACCCTAGCAGTTATCGGTTCTTCGGCTGATATGGCCGGCCCACTGCCACTTCAGTTTGCTTCAGTTTTAAGTAATCCTATAGAAATAGACGGACGGACAGCGTAATATCAAACTATCTGAACTAAGTCTTTGTGACAAAGTTTCTCCATGTCTTTCATTGAATAAAGTAAGAATTTGGCAGCGATGACATACGACCATCATCATCATCATCATCATCATCACCATCATCATCGTCATTAAGATCGGTTTGTGAACAATACTTATCTTTTTCAAAATATCCTGATATTGAATTTAGATTTTTGCTATTCCTTTCTGCCTGCATGTCAATTTACAGAGATTAGTGATATGGAGATAGAGTTGTAAAATTAAATATATAACATTGAATTCCATGCTACCTACCCTGGGTATTAAAAATAAACTGGCCAAGTGCGAGTCGGATTCGCGCACGATGTCTTCCGTACCATTATCTATACAACATTAGACATAAGCAAAAAAAAACGGCCAGAAAAACAAGTTTGTTGTATGGAAGTCCTCCTTAAATATTTGTTTTATTTTAATTATTTATTTATTTTTAAAGTACCTAATTATACAGCTAAATATTCTGTGAATATTTCAAGCGTCTACCTGTTGCCGTTATTAACATCATGCAAAAAACGGCTAAACAATCACGTTTGTTGTATGGGAGCGCCCTAAAATATTTACATTATTCTGGTTTGAGTATTTGTTGTTATAGCGGCCACAGTAATACATAACCTGTAAAATTTAAAGTGTCTAACTATTACGACTCAAGAGATAGAGCCCTGTGACAGACGGACGGACAGACAGACAGACAGACAGCGGAGTCAACTCAGCAATAGGGTTCCGTTGCACTTTTTTAGGTACGGAACCCTAAAAACTAAATAATAGTTACGAAACCAGTAGAATTTTATGTAGGTACATAATAAGCCCATATTTTCCTTATCTTAAATTTCAGCTTTTTAGGATAAAAGGTTTGGTGTGTGCGTTGGTAAACAATCATTAAAAAAAATAGGACAATGATTCACTTCGAAACACAGACAGACAGACAGACGGACAGACAGATGGACAGATCAACCAGACGGACGGACGGATGAGGCGACGGAAAGGTACACTGACAGACTCACAGTGGCGGATTTATGTTTTTTTATGAGTGTAGGCCACTTTATATCCGCCGCCCTATGTAACTTTCTAAAATAATATTTTTTTAAATCTGCCGCCCTAGGCCGCGGCCTATACGGCCTATTTATAAATCCAGGACTGCAGACTCACATACGCATAAAATTCCTGTGTAGTGACACCTGTGTTAGGAGTGCCTAACAGAGACAAATCTAACGATACCTCTTCTGATCTCTCTATCTCCTAACATGAGCTATTTCCCAAGACTCTGCTTCTAATTATCAATAAAATACTTATAAATTTTAAAGTCGTAGTAAAATTTTCGACTAAAGTACAGTTGGTACAAACTTTATTCACCATCATCATCATCATCTCAGCCGTAGGACGTCCACTGTTGGACATAGGCCTCCCCTACAGACTTCAGTTGCTTTGGCTGGCAGCGGCCTGCATCCACCGTGAACCTGCGGCTTTAACCAGGTCATCCGTCCATCTTGTTGTGACGTCCTACGCTGCGCTTGCCGATCCGCGGCCTCCACTCGAGAACTTTTCGGCCCCAACGGCCATCCGCTCTCCGTCTATATGGCCGGCCCATTGCCACTTCAACGAGCTGATTCGCTTGGCTATGTCGGTGACCCTTGTTCTTCTACGTATCTCCTCATTTCTGATTCGGTCCCGTAGAGAAACCCCAAGCATAGCTCTCTCCATAGCTCGCTGAGCAACTCTGAGCCTATTTATAAGGCCTAAAGTAAAGCACCACGTCTCGGATCCATATGTCATCAATGATGTAGTGTTCACTTCGAAAGACAGACAGACAGACAGATGGACGGATCGACAGACGGACGACGGATGGGGCCGACGGAAAGATACACAGACAGACTCACATACGCATAAAATTAACAACCTGTGTCACTCCTAACAAAGACTTATTTTCTTGTCTCTTCTATTGTCTTGTTGTTTATTGTCTTACTTGTTAAGATGCATCAAGGCCTTGTTGCATAGCGTGCGAAAGAAATGACCATACATATGCTCCAAAACCATAACCCTTGCCGTTTCTCACACTTATAAATAAAATAAAAAATCTTGAATCACTTCATAATAGAGTACATACAGTACATACTCGTACATATGCAGACAGACGGTGGGAAGCGACTTACTTCTATGGAGTGAAAATGTTCACGGCGCAACTAAGAGTTAGGGAAATTTGGTATGTTTTCGTAGTAGGTTGCTGCAGACCACAAGTTTGGTACACACGATAAGCCATACTTTGGCCACCCAGTAGGAATGAAATTCTTACAGCCCTGTCTCTGGTGTTCTTGTAACAAATATTAATGTTCTGACAAAAAATGATAAAAATTAACATACCCGTGTATTCAATTACATATGTTATCCTCATCATCAAATCGTACATACATAAATAGTTTAAGAGTTGCACTCTTGCTAATTTCCTCTCGTCCGCCAACTTTTGACTTCTTGATTTTGTGTTCAAACCATAATTATTCAAACATAATTGCTTTGAATATCAATCTCATTGACTTGACGTTTGTGACAAAAATGTATTATAATGACGTTTAAATTTTACTTATCTAGCCAGTAATAATAATAAAAAGGTGGTACGAAAAGTACTTCGATTGTGAAAACCTTTTTATTCACTGCCTAGATTTAGCGGCCGTAAAAATGCCGTGATATGTAGGAATTTATTTGAGCCTCACTGTTAAACTTGATATTCATACACATGCAATGTATGTTGAATGTAGACCTTATTTTTTAACTAATTAGTTTAGTTGATTACACCTAGCACCTTTTATTGTGAGAATATATATGCTTTATATAAATTAGTGGCGCTACTGTCTACGTAAGAGTAAATAACTAATATCTGTTCAGAATTTGTAAGTTGAATTTAAAACCACTTGTCCTAGATCGAAGCACCGCATATAATGTATGTAAAGTATGCATGAAATAATTTTTGCCGAGGACTGGGTCTGTTACTTAAATAATTATTATTTTAAAATGACAATTTTAAAAGAACTTACCTGTTTTTCGTCCTGCTTAAAGTTTGTGTCCTTGCATTAATCAGAAATAATAGTTTAGGCGTTTTCAACTTCCGAAAATAACAGATTTAAAAACAAAAAAAGTAAATACTAGACTCAGAAACTTGAACTTGAATCTCTCAGTGATCTCATGCTTTCTTCATTTAGTTGTCGTATATCTGAGCCAAAGGTGATGTCACGTGACCACACGAAATAGTCGATACCTATTTACAATAGTTTGATTTTGTGACACTGACTCACGCACCCATATAAGATGTCACTACATTGCTCGACGCGAACACTGTCAGTTGTACTCATACAATGGTAAAATGCATCAAAAATTTACTGCATCACGCTGCACTTTTGATGCAATAAAGTTACTTTTTTTTGGATTTTGCTTGAAGAGCATATCCATAATTTACTATTCTCAAAAAATCCTCTAAGAAAACATGTCCGTGGAAGCTATGCGGGTGTCGTAGGTAGTTGTATGGAAGAGCAACCCCCTTAATATATTTATCTACATTTTGTATGGTCCATTATAGCACCCATAGTAAAGTCTTAATTAGTTGCGGCTAGGTCAATTATTATTAATTTCTTNCTTTCAAAGTCTGTTATTACGGGCGTGAAAACAAAGTTTAGATTAAAATCATATTTAATACACCTTAAAACCGTACCATAAAAATATTCGCATGCCACAGTGTTGTAAAGTCCCCGTTTTGTTCGGAAAAAAGGGAGGACAAAGGTTTCCGAAAGACAAAACTCTCAAAACACAGACATTCATTGCCCCGGAACGCATATTTGCCATAATTAATTTCAGATATTGCAAAATATTCACAAAATTATTCTAATTATAAATAAACCCGCGTAGCTCACCCAAAAACTATGAGATTTGACATTTCGGAGACCTCACGCTACACTAGCGCCTCTAGCGGCGAATTCATACGCGATAGCAATAATGCTTCGGATTATCAAGTCGTACATTATTGCGCATACATTCCGAGTTGTACACTATTGTTTACCGCCAGTAGCAGATATTTATACCCGCGATCTGTCAAATTTCGGATGGGCGACAGGTTGGCCAACTACATACAAAGTTTTTTTTTAAATATATGGCTAATTATTGTTTTTGGTAGGATTGGTCGCAACAATTTTTTGTACGCAATCTGACAAATTTCATAAGACCGTCAGATTGAACAACCAAACACTAGATTTTTTTATAGTATGCAGGCTAACTTTAAGGCCCACTTGCAGTAAGTAAACACATAAATCTCGAGTTAGAGTTAAGCTCAGTTTAGTAGTGTCAAAGTGTAATGAACTGTCAAGCGAATATATAATAGTACTAAGTAACTTGCTTATTATTGATTAAGCTTAGATTAACTACTAAATCAAGATTTATTTTTTCCTGCAAGACGGCCTAAAGCAGAAATACTTTTCCTCTGTTGGTGCAATTTAAATAAAAAATCTAAAACAATGCAATAAAGGATTTTTATACATTTTTTCTGCTCTAGAGCAGAAAAGTCCGGCTTGCTTTGTGCTGGGTATTTAGTGCGGTTATGATGAAATTAAAGCATAGTTGGAAGAAAAAACCTTTTCATTTCTCCTGATCGGAGTTTAATTTTCATGGGTAGATACACTGGGTAGATAGCCGGGTGGAAAATTGCGTTTTCATCTCTAGGGTGGAAAGTTTTTTTTAATTTTTTTGTTTAGCCACGGAGTCGAAGACAATTTAGTTATGTCAATGACACTTTTTTACGTTTCGGCATGGCCATCTAGATGCACGTCGTAACCAAGGAGCTTACATACCTACAACACTGGAGGTTGAACGCCGAACATCCGTTTGAAACAAGAAATGTAATCTTTATTACGTCATGAACATATTCCATCTCTTTCTTTAGTTAGGTTAAGAAAGAGATGGAAGTCATTCGTGAAATGTGAAAGAAACTGTTGGAAAATATAAATAGAAGTTCTAAGTAATAAAGATCAAACTTCTTCGTTTGGCGTTTAACCTCCAGTTTTGTAGGTATATAAGCTCCTTGGTCGTGAACAACTCGTTTTTATTTATAGTCGGCCGTGGCAAGTGGCCAGGTCGAAAAGGTACCGTTGGAGGTTGGATATAAGTAAATTCAATTTACTGAATACTGAAATTCTGTTCTGTTATTTTCATTTTTTTGTACTATTTTACTTTCCTCACAGTCGAAATGAAAAGTAGTCTAACTCGGGTGAAATAGGTCACTTTCCACCCTTGGTTATCAATCTACTATTAATAACCGGTCAGACACAATATATATACTGTGCTGCTGTCAGGTGTCATTGGCAGTAATGGTTGCTATTGCTAACCAATTGCTAACCTAAAGCGACTTGTTGCCATCAAAGAGTAGTTGCCATTAAGCAAAAAAGTTTTTGTTTTTAACCCCCGACGCAAGAAGAGGGGTGTTTGTTATAAATAAGTTTGATATTTTTTGAGACTGACTGAACCGAGTTTTGTTTAAATGGTTAATTTGCTCAGTGAATATTTTTTACATTAAGAATAAATTTGCTTGTGACTCAATTCTATGTAAGTATTTTGATTATCTTTGATGTACACTGCGCAGTCAGTTATCATAAAAATAACTGTGCTCCGATTTCTACATCATGTATCATTGCGGAATGCGCCAAATAGAAGAGCGGCATGTGGCTAATCAAGTTGATCTCATGGTTTGGAGTAACAGACTTGATCTGCTGGCTCTGAGCAATTTCAAAGGTAAGTTTATTTTTGAGTACTTAGTTTTGCTTAAGTCAGCTAATTTTTACATACATGCATGATTAAATTTACTTAATTATTCCAACTTCCAGGGGAAGTACAAGTGCACAGATTGAATTGGCAAAAGGTTTGGAATTTGTCACCGCCAAAAGAAAATATAACCGTGCAAGCACTTGCTTGGAGACCTGATGGAAAGGTACTAGTAATGTATTTCTTTACATATACCTACCGAGTGAAGAAGCTAGAGAGTTAAGTAGAAAGAAATGACATTACTAAAGCTTTTTAATGGAAAATTTGTTGCTTACGGACTACTCAATTAGTTTTGATAGATAATGAATAGAGCCCAGATTTTTATTGCAGTGATGTCACAATAGGGTAGTTTGGGGAGTAAATGGAACGGTTTTGATTAATGCGGCTGTATAAATGATGATGATGATGTGTGCGTGAGGACGGTCCCAAAGACCATACACCGTCCAAAAACATCTACATGCAAAAAAAACACCAACAACAAGCGAGTGGGTACAAAAACAACAAAATTTTAGATTTTTTGTAATTACTTGTAATATGTTTTTTATATAGGTATTAAATTTTAATTTAAAGAAAGAAAATCATTTCTTCGTAACAACATGGGAAGATGGGTAGAAATAAAAATACAAACAAAATACAATAAAAAGGTCAATTGGCAGATCCCTGCAGGAAGTCCGCCTTTGTACAGTCAAGGGCAAAGATATCGACACGGCCAAAGTTGCAAAAATATCTTTTTTTACTTAAACATTAAGGCCGTGTATACATATTTTTGCAACTTTGGCCGTGTCGATATCTTTGCCCTTGACTGTACTTAACACTACTTTTTTATGTAACTTTTTTGTTTTTCCTTTTTGTACAATAAAGAGTATAAACAAACAAACAATAAACATTGCATGGTCCCAAATCAACAAACTGCCGGTCTTCCTTTCTCACACACACATTGTCATCATCATCATCATTTACACAACCATATTAATTAACACCATTACATTTACTCCCCAAACTACCCTATTGTGACATCAATGCAACAGAAATCCGGAGTCTAATAATGAAACAAAAAGCGGAAAATATAACTTGGTCATTATTATGAGTGTTTCAACTGTCTTACTTTCATGTTCACATTTCTTATGAAGTAGCTGTAGATTTTGATGTCATTTTTGGTTATTTATTAGAAATCCAGTGTGTCTACCAAATCACTGTGAACTGTATCAGATTCTTCCGCCATTTCTATGAAAATTAAAATGATTTGGAACAAACACTCAAATAATAAATCAACTATAACCAATCTTTCAGGCATTAGCCATTGGCTACAGCTCTGGCAGTGTGCACATAGTGGATATAGAAGACAAAGAAATCCTGATATATATATGAATTGGAGCAAGAGCCTTCAGAAGAGTTTGAGGAATCAAAACATTTTGGGATCACATGCATCACCTGGGCTGTTAGAGCAACTACTCTGGAAAGCGCCACAGAATACAATTTGTATGTAAGTAGTTTTTTTTTTCATTCAACTGGATGGCAAACGAGCATGTGGGTCTCCTGATGGTAAGAGATCACCACCGCCCATAGACACCTGCAACACAATTTGAATAAATATTTTATTTCTGTTAAAATTCTTATGTTGTTTAATTTATGTTGGCTTATCTAGGGTCTACGGGCACCTTAAGTGCTTTTGGACCACTAGTTATGCTGCACTATGCAGTAACTACCGATTAACATAATCTTGTGATCATTTTCAACCCTGATTTAAAGTTGGGTAATGTATCTGTTTAAAAAATGCTATTATCTTCTTTTATTGTTCATATTTGTTATAACTTTGAAAAAGCTTCACTTGAAATCTGTTGTAATTTTCCAGGATGATGCTTCTTTATTTTTACAAAAAACACCATCACTTAGTAGTGGTTACAAGAATCCAACCTCTGATGACAATGTGAAGGACTTGAAAGAGATGCAGGAACAGACTCAGCTCAACATGCTACTGGTCGGTTATGGCACTGGGCACATCTACATGAGTGTTTTTGGCAGATATCCATACGGAACCATCCATCTAGCACAAATTGCTAAAGATGAGTTTGGAGAGTTTAAAGTTCTGGACATAAACTTGTCAGACGACTTTAGTATGATGCAAGTGTTCTATTTAGATCGGACAACAAAAAGCCTCTTTGTGGCCCTTGTGAATACAAGTGTGTTATCAGCATATGCAGAAGAGATATTTACTGTTGCAAATAGGCACAGTCAGCTAACCCAGCTGTTATCTCACCTAGACCAGACAATGACATCTATAACTGAAGCTTGGGAACATATTTTATTAGAAATGGACACCAAAATGGCATATTATGCTGCATCAGTTCCAGAGGGAGGAGTGTCTGCTGATCTCTTAGAACTGCTTATGCTAGGTTTGTTTTTTTCTTAATTAGTAATGATCAATGTGCAGTTTACATAACCTGATAAGGCTCACAGAAAAATATATGAACAACAAAATGTATATTTTTAACCCCGGACACAAAAAGAGGGGTGTTATAAGTTTGACTGCTATGTGTGTCTGTCTGTGGCACCGTAGCTCTTAAACGAGTGGACCGATTTGAATGCGTTTTATTTGAAAGTAGGTTTTCTAGCGATGTTACACATGTTTTATCAAAATCAGTTCAGCCGTTTCAAGATCATCAGCTCTTTTGTTTGCTGCGGTAGGAATCTTAGACGCATAATGGGTATTTACTTTACTTTCAAACATATTTGGGACCTAAAATTTGAAACACCCATGTATGCTATATAACTATGCAAGATTATGGAATTTCTCGGCCTGATGCTGCAGCCAGGATATCCAGAACACTAGTAGGTACACTCTTGATAAAACCATAGCAATATATTGTGTTTGGATTCGTTTTGATCAGTATTTGATTCTACATACAATGCAATGGTGGCAACAGGATGAGCTGATGCTGCAGCCAGGATATCCAGCACACTAGTACACTTAAAAAAAAATAGCACATATGTCGTGTTTGGATTCGTTTTGATTACCCTTATTCCCCATACATAACCAACTTCCATTTCCAGCACTGGGAGAGGACAAATACTTCCTACTCCAAAACGTTTTGGAGTAGGATTTTTTTCCCTTGTACAAAACCAACATCATGGCCGTTAATGTATGAGGAAAAATAATTCATAGTACAATACCCGGTCTTGGAGTAGGATTCTATAATGCCTTGTACAGAACAAGCTTCAGTAAAAAAGCATATTATACAGAAGCTTATTTTCACAATCGCGTTTTTTCCCAATATTAATCGACACAGAAACAATGTCGACGGAGCTCCTACTTTTGTGTAGTTTTGGCGCTTCGGGCCGATGCAAACTTAACATAACCGAAACCTACCTATGTTTGTGTCGATTAAACTTTGGAAAAAACGCAATTGTGAAAATAAGCTTCAGTAAAAAAGTATAGTTCTGTAAAAGGCATTAAAGAATCCTACTCCAAAACAGGGTATTATATTATACACTATGATATTTTTCCTCGTAAATTACCGGCCCGTGCCGTGACGTTGGTTTTGTACAAGGAAAAAAAAATCCTTTCACAAAACCGGTTTTGGAGTAGGAATTATTTGGCATCTCCCAGTGCTGCTAATGGAAGTTGGTTATGTACGAGGAACAAGGGTTTGATTAGTAATTGATTCTACACAATGCAGTGGTGGCAACACGACGAGCTGATGCTGCAGCCAGGATATCCAGCACACCAGTATACTCTTGAAAAAATAATAGCAGATATGTCGTGTTTGATTCCTTTTGATCAGTATTTGATTCTACATACAGTGCAATGGTGGCAAGTGCAGCCAGGATATCCAATACACTAGTACATCGAAAATACAAACTGAGACATGGATGCACAGAAAAACCAGAAAAAGAGACCAGCGCTGGGAATCGAACCCAGGTCCTCTGCAATCCGTGCTGCGTGCTATAACCCCTACACCACACCTACACACACCTACTAGTACACTTTAAAAATAAATATACCAGTTTAAAAAATGAAATAAAAAAAACTTAAATTTAAAAATCCCGACACTAAGAAACGCCTGAAAAAAAACGCCGCCAAAAAAGACAACTAAAAAAAAAGGAAAAAATAATTATGCACTACCTAGCTGTTGCCCGCGACTTCATCTGCGAAGAATTCGTTTATCCCTGTCTCGCAAATTTTGCGGGAAATCAGCAATAATCAGCATAGTCCCCGCGGATAATCGAATTTTAATACTTTTTGGCGGCGTTTTTTTTGTGTTGGGGGTTTTTAAATTTTTAATTTGTGATTTAGATAAATTAAATTAAATGTGCAAGTAATAAAAATGGTGAGGTTATACTTATTTTTGATTTCAGGGGTACCTTCCGATGAATTGGAGTTGTTTCTTCTTCAAGAATTAACAGCCAAGGGCTTGAAAAAATTTGGAAGTTCAGTAGAATTGAGTTATTCAACAATTCAGAAGTTAGTTTTGAAGCAACTCAATATTGTTGGACAAAGCTTGACATATTATCTTTCTGAACTCAGAGGTCTTGCGAGGATTCCAGATCGATATAAGGTTATCTTTATGTTCATAAATGTTTTTTTTGCTTAAGTACTTTTTATTAATCTGTATATTGTTTGATTTCTGAAAAATAACCATTTCTTGCAGATACTTGGTATTGAAGAAGCCACTGTGAGTGAAGCAATCAAGGCGTGCTGTGCATTTCTCAACAAAAGTTTGGAGCTGCAGCAAGTAATTGACATATCCATGCGGAACTATAAAGCATTTTTCAGATGGTTATTTGTTGTGATTGTTCGATTGCTCGATGAACAAACACCAAGTGAAATAGTCAAGATTACACAACAAGAATTAACACATATTGCAGAGTTTCTATACAACTTTGACAATATTCCTGTTGACAATGAGGGTGCGCCAGAAAAACCAGTAAAATTTAATCTGGAACGATTAGGGCAATATCTTCTGGACCAAGATTTAACAATATTGACTGACAATGATGATAATCCTTGGCATAAGTTTCTTGGGGAAAATGCATGCTTGCTTAAAGATAATGAGACCATTTTCTCGATGTCAGAGTTTCGTAAGTTTTCCCTTGTCCAACAACAAAAATTTTTGAAAATGGCTATCCACAAAGTGTTTGATGTCACTGATAAAGATACTGGAAAACACTTTTCAGTTTTGTATAATATCAAATGTTATGACGACAAAACAAATTCCTCAATCAAAGATAACATAAGGGTATCTCAAACATTTGATCCAACTCAACAGAGGTACATGATGGCAATCTCAAATAATTCAAATGAAAGTGATGGTATATGCTTCATGTCTGTTGCTATCAAGGAAAAATCATGTGTTGCTTCAGCAATAAAATATTACATTACATCGAGTTTACTACAAGAGCCAAATAAAGAAGAAATGGAAATAGAAAATGTTGCGATATTGGACCTTCAATTCTATTCTGCTGAATACCTCTCTGTATTGATAAAACATCCACATAACAGTGAAAGTACTATATTTGTGCAACTGCCACTTAAAATTGCATTAGATAATGCTAATGATTTCAACATCAAAGCAAAATCCTGTTTATTCAATGATAAAATATCTCGAAGAAATATTACATCACTACTGGACCAGGGTATTTATACAATTCTGGACAAGATGGATGGTTATAGAATAGCTGTATCTGGCGGTCGTAAAGTTGCAGTGGTTCTGTCCAAGAGTCACAGAAAAGTACGGGTTTATGAAATGGAGGTAGATGGGGATGATGAAGACGAAACCCTAGACTCCACACAACTATCTCTTTCAGCAACAAATGACTCATCATACAGAAGCGATCAATGAATTTAATTTAAGGTTATACTTTGGAATTAGTACCTAATTTTCTAAACCTAACCCAAGTCACATGCCAATGCCTTAATTGATCAAGTTGTATGAAAAATGAAATAAAGCAGGTGTTTATATAAAAAATATTATTAAATTAATTAGTCCTATTACTAGTTATACAAAGATATACATACCTATATACAATGGAAAAATAC